>NC_142771.1:49922639-49930139 GCF_988280905.1 Pimephales promelas
TATCATTCGAAAGGGTTTGTTCCCACCTTTCAAATGAGCCCCGCCCCATGTCTGTGTGACGTATGGTTCATGAGATATAGCCACCCAAAGTGTAAAACGGAAGTGGTCATATCTCCTAAAGGGAAGGTCGTATCGAACCATGGGATGGGTCAACCGTGAGGTCTGAATGAGTGCTTTAAGATGACACCAGACTTGTGTCATTCTGAGCTTTGGGGGAGGAGCTAGGGGACCAAATGTAATCATGTATCCAAAAATTATCTCGGTGTAGGAAAGTCGAAACGACTCGTGATTGGTGTCATTGGAAAGGTCTCGGCGAGTGCTTTCCAACGACACCTCGTTTGTGTCGCTGCGACCTTCCTAGGCCGAGATATTTTTTTGATACGCGAATATATATTGTGCCATAGCTCCGCCCCGGAAGTTGTCAGTGACATAAATAGGGCGTCATTGGAAAGGGTTTTCTAAGACCTTTCGAATGAGTCTACTCTGATGTCTCTACGATGTTCCAGTCGGGAGTTATTGGCACTCCAAAAATACCCGGAAGTGACCTTATAGCTCCGCCCAGGAAGGGCTAGGGGTGGAGTTAGGGGTGGAGTTAGGGGTGGAGTTAGGGTTAGGGTTAGGGTTAGGGTGGGTTAGGGTTAGGGTTAGGGTTAGGTTTTTTGAGGATATTACAACAGCCCTTCCCCCTCCTGGTTTTTCAAAAGGGTTCCGGGACTGAGGAAAAAGCACTGGCCGACGCTTGTCTGACTACTCTGTCGGGTTAGAACTTCAGGACTTATAATGGGAAACGACTATCTCCCCTGTGGGTATCGAATCACCCTGCTTTTGTGATTCCGCTGTTTGATTGATTGTGGACCCCATTACACTTGGACAGGGGTCCCGCTCAATCATGCCGACTTTACTAATTCCCCCGATTACGTTGACTGCCCCTTTTCCATAAGAATTGATTTAGTCATACTGCTTGCCCCTCTAGATTTGTACTCCATAGGGCTAGTGACTTAAGGCCTACCGTTGCTTTTAGCCTATAATGTTACCAGGTTTGTACTCCATAGGGCTACTATGGTTAGGTTTAGAGTAAGAGTAGATTAAGGCCTACAGTTGTTTTAGCCCATAATGTTTTAAATCCACCGGGTTTGTAGTTCATAGGGCTACTATGGTTAGGTTTAGAGTAAGAGTAATTTAAGGCCTACAGTCGCTTTCGCCTACACCGTTTAAACCAAACAGGTTTGTACTCCATAGGGCTACTATGGTTAAGTTTAGAGTAAGAGTAGGTTACCACATAGAGTTGATCTACCCATCCCCCTCCTCCTCCTTTCCGTCCTAGGTAGGTTTATAGAAAAACAATTTCGGTACTGAGAGAAGCACAATCCCGACCACTACCTGGTGTACCCGGAGACCCCATCTACGTCGGGGTAACTTTCCTATTCCCCCAGATGATGCATGAAGGAAAATATTCAGGACACTCTCATCAGTAGTGTACCTCAGATTCACCGGATGTTTCGGCCTTTTAAACACCAGACATCCTCCTCTGAGGCGGCCCATCCTGGATGATCAGTCCAAGACGAGTGTCCCGTAACCAATTACTAATCGAATTAGACCAGATCCACAATCACAATTGTTGTTGGGTTCCAGTTCTGGAATTTTATCGATGTCCAAAAAACCAATCCTCCCGTCTTCTTCTCTCTACCTCCTTACTTTAGAAATAACCCAAAAAGGACCCTTGCAATCGGGCGGGTATCGGAACTGGCGGATGCGGAACGTTCGGCTCCTACACCAAGCTTCTACCAGACCTTCTCCCTCGGAGCCAAGGCAAGACCAGACCGACATCATCCCATTACAGAACAACCGCTGGATGCCTCGGCTCCTGAATTGCGTTCCAGTCCAACTCCCTGCTCCTACAATACTCCTATCGATGTCCAAAAAACCAATCCTCCCGTCTTCTTCTCTTTACCTCCCAAGAAAAAGACCCCTGCCATCGGGCGGGTATCGGAACTGGCGGATGAGGAACGTTCGGCTCCTACATCAAGCTTCTACCAGCTCTTCTCCCTCGGAGCCAAGGCAAGACCAGACCGACATCATCCCATTACAGAACAACCGCTGGATGCCTCGGCTCCTGGATTGCGTTCCAGTCTAACTCCCCGCTTCTACCATACTCCAAGGCAAGCCAACAAGGTCAGTGTGTCAGTATGTTGTTGCATAATGTGCTGTTGCATGAGGGGTGATAATCACCCATAGAAGACTTGGCTCCGATTTAAGGTCTGTTAGCCTCAGACCACCCCCCGCGTGCTGTCCTAGTGGACCCGGGGGGCTGTCCACTTACCTCCTTCCCCCAAGCAACCCTTCGTTAACACCGCAAGGTATCCGGGTTACTCAGAAAAAGGCCTGCGAGAAACAGTCTACCAAAACGGAAATCATCCTTACCAAAAAGATATCCTCGTCCGCCGCAGATACTACTAGAAGGCCTTGTCCCAACCTATATTCTTTAGGTGTAGTCTTCACGATCGTGGTATGAGTTTCTACAAAGTCCCTCCTAGTTATTTCCACCCGCCTACTCCATAGATCAATCAATTACTCAAACTCTCAATCCACCTTAGAGTCCTCCCTCTTAATTATGTGCTTATTCTTTTTTATTATTTATTCTTGACCTTGAATCAAGGCCATCCTTCCCACTCTTTCAGATCCAAAAAACTTTTTTTTGGGGATCTTCAGAGATTGGAAGTTCATGTACAGTACTCTGTTATTTCCAGAGTTATATGGACTGGGTAGAAATCCCCCTCCGGAGGAAAAAAAAAAAAAACCATCAGAACCGTTTATTTGTATGCACTCCCCGACGACTCCCGGGACCCATGCTTTTTTGTTGTGGTTCCCACCATCCTGGTGAGACATTTCTCCCGAATTTGCCCCTACTGGCCTAACCCGGTACTACAGGCGTGGAGGATGACTGTTGTATAGGGTTAGGGTTAGGTTAGGGTTAGGGTTAGGGTTAGGGTTAGGGTTAGGGTTAGGTTAGGTTAGGTTAGGGTTAGGTTAGGTTAGGGTTAGGGTTAGGGTTAGGGTTAGGGTTAGGGTTAGTTAGGGTTAGGGTTAGGGTTAGGGTTAGGGTTAGGTTAGGGTTAGGGTTAGGGTTAGGGTTAGGGTTAGGGTTAGAGTTAGGGTTAGGGTTAGGTTAGGGTTAGGGTTAGGGTTAGGGTTAGGGTTAGGGTTAGGGTTAGGGTTAGGGTTAGGGTTAGGGTTAGGGTTAGGGTTAGGGTTAGGGTTAGGGTTAGGGTTAGGGTTAGGGTTAGGGTTAGGGTTAGGGTTAGGGTTAGGGTTAGGGTAATAGGGTAAAATGCGAAGATGAGCCCCCGGGCTCATGAGCCCCCCCCCCATTTCTCCTGGTTCCCGGGGGCCCACGTGGCTGAAACTCCGCCCATATACTAATTAGGGGGCGGGGAGTCGATTGCAAGTGGTTTGGGATCTCTAGCGCCACCAGGTGTCTAGATTTGGTATTGTCACCCCCCTTATTATTGGTCCTAGAGAGCTGAAACTCCGCCCATATACTAATTAGTGGGCGGGGAGTCGATTGGACGTGGTTTGGAATCTCTAGCGCCACCAGGGGCCGAGATATGGTATGGTAAAATGCGAAGATGAGCCCCCGGGCTCATGAGCCCCCCCTCATTTCTCCTGGTTCCCGGGGGCCCACGTGGCTGAAACTCCGCCCATATACTAATTCGGGGGCGGGGAGTCGATTGCAAGTGGTTTGGGATCTCTAGCGCCACCAGGGGACAAGATATGGTACTGCAAATAGGGTTGACTTTCACAGTTTCAGTGGGTGGGACTTGTGTTTTTGGGGTTGGGACTTGTGTTTTTTTTGGGTGGGACTTGTGTTTTTTTTGGGTGGGACTTGTGTTTTTTTTGGGTGGGACTTGTGTTTTTTTTTTTTTTGTAGGTTGGACTTGTGTTTTTTTTTTTTTTTTTTTTTTTTTTTTTTAAGGTTGGACTTGTGTTTTTTGGAGGTGGGACTTGTGTTTTTTTTGGGTGGGACTTGTGTTTTTTTTGGGTGGGACTTGTGTTTTTTTTTTTTTTTTTGTAGGTTGGACTTGTGTTTTTTTTTTTTTTTTTTTTTTTTAAGGTTGGACTTGTGTTTTTTGGAGGTGGGACTTGTGTTTTTTTTGGGTGGGACTTGTGTTTTTTTTGGGTGGGACTTGTTTTTTTTTTTTGTTTTATTTTTTTGTAGGTTGGACTTGTGTTTTTTTTTTTTTTTTGGAGGTGGGACTTGTGTTTTTTGGGGTTGGGACTTGTGTTTTTTGGAGGTGGGACTTGTGTTTTTTGGAGGTGGGACTTGTGTTTTTTGTGGGTGGGACTTGTGTTTTTTGGGGGGTGGGACTTGTGTTTTTTTTTTTTTTGGAGGTGGGACTTGTGTTTTTTGTAGGTGGGATGACACCACACCAGGCCAGGAGACCTTATAGCTCCGCCCAGATAGGTGCCAGCGACATACAATTGGTATCATTCGAAAGGGTTTGTTCCCACCTTTCAAATGAGCCCCGCCCCATGTCTGTGTGACGTATGGTTCATGAGATATAGCCACCCAAAGTGTAAAACGGAAGTGGTCATATCTCCTAAAGGGAAGGTCGTATCGAACCATGGGATGGGTCAACCGTGAGGTCTGAATGAGTGCTTTAAGATGACACCAGACTTGTGTCATTCTGAGCTTTGGGGGAGGAGCTAGGGGACCAAATGTAATCATGTATCCAAAAATTATCTCGGTGTAGGAAAGTCGAAACGACTCGTGATTGGTGTCATTGGAAAGGTCTCGGCGAGTGCTTTCCAACGACACCTCGTTTGTGTCGCTGCGACCTTCCTAGGCCGAGATATTTTTTTGATACGCGAATATATATTGTGCCATAGCTCCGCCCCGGAAGTTGTCAGTGACATAAATAGGGCGTCATTGGAAAGGGTTTTCTAAGACCTTTCGAATGAGTCTACTCTGATGTCTCTACGATGTTCCAGTCGGGAGTTATTGGCACTCCAAAAATACCCGGAAGTGACCTTATAGCTCCGCCCAGGAAGGGCTAGGGGTGGAGTTAGGGGTGGAGTTAGGGGTGGAGTTAGGGTTAGGGTTAGGGTTAGGGTGGGTTAGGGTTAGGGTTAGGGTTAGGTTTTTTGAGGATATTACAACAGCCCTTCCCCCTCCTGGTTTTTCAAAAGGGTTCCGGGACTGAGGAAAAAGCACTGGCCGACGCTTGTCTGACTACTCTGTCGGGTTAGAACTTCAGGACTTATAATGGGAAACGACTATCTCCCCTGTGGGTATCGAATCACCCTGCTTTTGTGATTCCGCTGTTTGATTGATTGTGGACCCCATTACACTTGGACAGGGGTCCCGCTCAATCATGCCGACTTTACTAATTCCCCCGATTACGTTGACTGCCCCTTTTCCATAAGAATTGATTTAGTCATACTGCTTGCCCCTCTAGATTTGTACTCCATAGGGCTAGTGACTTAAGGCCTACCGTTGCTTTTAGCCTATAATGTTACCAGGTTTGTACTCCATAGGGCTACTATGGTTAGGTTTAGAGTAAGAGTAGATTAAGGCCTACAGTTGTTTTAGCCCATAATGTTTTAAATCCACCGGGTTTGTAGTTCATAGGGCTACTATGGTTAGGTTTAGAGTAAGAGTAATTTAAGGCCTACAGTCGCTTTCGCCTACACCGTTTAAACCAAACAGGTTTGTACTCCATAGGGCTACTATGGTTAAGTTTAGAGTAAGAGTAGGTTACCACATAGAGTTGATCTACCCATCCCCCTCCTCCTCCTTTCCGTCCTAGGTAGGTTTATAGAAAAACAATTTCGGTACTGAGAGAAGCACAATCCCGACCACTACCTGGTGTACCCGGAGACCCCATCTACGTCGGGGTAACTTTCCTATTCCCCCAGATGATGCATGAAGGAAAATATTCAGGACACTCTCATCAGTAGTGTACCTCAGATTCACCGGATGTTTCGGCCTTTTAAACACCAGACATCCTCCTCTGAGGCGGCCCATCCTGGATGATCAGTCCAAGACGAGTGTCCCGTAACCAATTACTAATCGAATTAGACCAGATCCACAATCACAATTGTTGTTGGGTTCCAGTTCTGGAATTTTATCGATGTCCAAAAAACCAATCCTCCCGTCTTCTTCTCTCTACCTCCTTACTTTAGAAATAACCCAAAAAGGACCCTTGCAATCGGGCGGGTATCGGAACTGGCGGATGCGGAACGTTCGGCTCCTACACCAAGCTTCTACCAGACCTTCTCCCTCGGAGCCAAGGCAAGACCAGACCGACATCATCCCATTACAGAACAACCGCTGGATGCCTCGGCTCCTGAATTGCGTTCCAGTCCAACTCCCTGCTCCTACAATACTCCTATCGATGTCCAAAAAACCAATCCTCCCGTCTTCTTCTCTTTACCTCCCAAGAAAAAGACCCCTGCCATCGGGCGGGTATCGGAACTGGCGGATGAGGAACGTTCGGCTCCTACATCAAGCTTCTACCAGCTCTTCTCCCTCGGAGCCAAGGCAAGACCAGACCGACATCATCCCATTACAGAACAACCGCTGGATGCCTCGGCTCCTGGATTGCGTTCCAGTCTAACTCCCCGCTTCTACCATACTCCAAGGCAAGCCAACAAGGTCAGTGTGTCAGTATGTTGTTGCATAATGTGCTGTTGCATGAGGGGTGATAATCACCCATAGAAGACTTGGCTCCGATTTAAGGTCTGTTAGCCTCAGACCACCCCCCGCGTGCTGTCCTAGTGGACCCGGGGGGCTGTCCACTTACCTCCTTCCCCCAAGCAACCCTTCGTTAACACCGCAAGGTATCCGGGTTACTCAGAAAAAGGCCTGCGAGAAACAGTCTACCAAAACGGAAATCATCCTTACCAAAAAGATATCCTCGTCCGCCGCAGATACTACTAGAAGGCCTTGTCCCAACCTATATTCTTTAGGTGTAGTCTTCACGATCGTGGTATGAGTTTCTACAAAGTCCCTCCTAGTTATTTCCACCCGCCTACTCCATAGATCAATCAATTACTCAAACTCTCAATCCACCTTAGAGTCCTCCCTCTTAATTATGTGCTTATTCTTTTTTATTATTTATTCTTGACCTTGAATCAAGGCCATCCTTCCCACTCTTTCAGATCCAAAAAACTTTTTTTTGGGGATCTTCAGAGATTGGAAGTTCATGTACAGTACTCTGTTATTTCCAGAGTTATATGGACTGGGTAGAAATCCCCCTCCGGAGGAAAAAAAAAAAAAACCATCAGAACCGTTTATTTGTATGCACTCCCCGACGACTCCCGGGACCCATGCTTTTTTGTTGTGGTTCCCACCATCCTGGTGAGACATTTCTCCCGAATTTGCCCCTACTGGCCTAACCCGGTACTACAGGCGTGGAGGATGACTGTTGTATAGGGTTAGGGTTAGGTTAGGGTTAGGGTTAGGGTTAGGGTTAGGGTTAGGGTTAGGTTAGGTTAGGT
>NC_142771.1:49942639-49948139 GCF_988280905.1 Pimephales promelas
TTAGGGTTAGGGTTAGGGTTAGGGTTAGGGTTAGGGTTAGGGTTAGGGTTAGGGTTAGGGTTAGGGTTAGGGTTAGGGTTAGGGTTAGGGTTAGGGTTAGGGTTAGGGTTAGGGTTAGGGTTAGGGTTAGGGTTAGGGTTAGGGTTAGGGTTAGGGTTAGGGTTAGGGTTAGGGTTAGGGTTAGGGTTAGGGTTAGGGTTAGGGTTAGGGTTAGGGTTAGGGTTAGGGTTAGGGTTAGGGTTAGGGTTAGGGTTAGGGTTAGGGTTAGGGTTAGGGTTAGGGTTAGGGTTAGGGTTAGGGTTAGGGTTAGGGTTAGGGTTAGGGTTAGGGTTAGGGTTAGGGTTAGGGTTAGGGTTAGGGTTAGGGTTAGGGTTAGGGTTAGGGTTAGGGTTAGGGTTAGGGTTAGGGTTAGGGTTAGGGTTAGGGTTAGGGTTAGGGTTAGGGTTAGGGTTAGGGTTAGGGTTAGGGTTAGGGTTAGGGTTAGGGTTAGGGTTAGGGTTAGGGTTAGGGTTAGGGTTAGGGTTAGGGTTAGGGTTAGGGTTAGGGTTAGGGTTAGGGTTAGGGTTAGGGTTAGGGTTAGGGTTAGGGTTAGGGTGGGTTAGGGTTAGGGTTAGAGTGGGTTAGGGTTAGGGTTAGGGTTAGGGTTAGGGTTAGGGTTAGGGTTAGGGTTAGGGTTAGGGTTAGGGTTAGGGTTAGGGTTAGGGTTAGGGTTAGGGTTAGGGTTAGGGTTAGGGTTAGGGTTAGGGTTAGGGTTAGGGTTAGGGTTAGGGTTAGGGTTAGGGTTAGGGTTAGGGTTAGGGTTAGGGTTAGGGTTAGGGTTAGGGTTAGGGTTAGGGTTAGGGTTAGGGTTAGGGTTAGGGTTAGGGTTAGGGTTAGGGTTAGGGTTAGGGTTAGGGTTAGGGTTAGGGTTAGGGTTAGGGTTAGGGTTAGGGTTAGGGTTAGGGTTAGGGTTAGGGTTAGGGTTAGGGTTAGGGTTAGGGTTAGGGTTAGGGTTAGGGTTAGGGTTAGGGTTAGGGTTAGGGTTAGGGTTAGGGTTAGGGTTAGGGTTAGGGTTAGGGTTAGGGTTAGGGTTAGGGTTAGGGTTAGGGTTAGGGTTAGGGTTAGGGTTAGGGTTAGGGTTAGGGTTAGGGTTAGGGTTAGGGTTAGGGTTAGGGTTAGGGTTAGGGTTAGGGTTAGGGTTAGGGTTAGGGTTAGGGTTAGGGTTAGGGTTAGGGTTAGGGTTAGGGTTAGGGTTAGGGTTAGGGTTAGGGTTAGGGTTAGGGTTAGGGTTAGGGTTAGGGTTAGGGTTAGGGTTAGGGTTAGGGTTAGGGTTAGGGTTAGGGTTAGGGTTAGGGTTAGGGTTAGGGTTAGGGTTAGGGTTAGGGTTAGGGTTAGGGTTAGGGTTAGGGTTAGGGTTAGGGTTAGGGTTAGGGTTAGGGTTAGGGTTAGGGTTAGGGTTAGGGTTAGGGTTAGGGTTAGGGTTAGGGTTAGGGTTAGGGTTAGGGTTAGGGTTAGGGTTAGGGTTAGGGTTAGGGTTAGGGTTAGGGTTAGGGTTAGGGTTAGGGTTAGGGTTAGGGTTAGGGTTAGGGTTAGGGTTAGGGTTAGGGTTAGGGTTAGGGTTAGGGTTAGGGTTAGGGTTAGGGTTAGGGTTAGGGTTAGGGTTAGGGTTAGGGTTAGGGTTAGGGTTAGGGTTAGGGTTAGGGTTAGGGTTAGGGTTAGGGTTAGGGTTAGGGTTAGGGTTAGGGTTAGGGTTAGGGTTAGGGTTAGGGTTAGGGTTAGGGTTAGGGTTAGGGTTAGGGTTAGGGTTAGGGTTAGGGTTAGGGTTAGGGTTAGGGTTAGGGTTAGGGTTAGGGTTAGGGTTAGGGTTAGGGTTAGGGTTAGGGTTAGGGTTAGGGTTAGGGTTAGGGTTAGGGTTAGGGTTAGGGTTAGGGTTAGGGTTAGGGTTAGGGTTAGGGTTAGGGTTAGGGTTAGGGTTAGGGTTAGGGTTAGGGTTAGGGTTAGGGTTAGGGTTAGGGTTAGGGTTAGGGTTAGGGTTAGGGTTAGGGTTAGGGTTAGGGTTAGGGTTAGGGTTAGGGTTAGGGTTAGGGTTAGGGTTAGGGTTAGGGTTAGGGTTAGGGTTAGGGTTAGGGTTAGGGTTAGGGTTAGGGTTAGGGTTAGGGTTAGGGTTAGGGTTAGGGTTAGGGTTAGGGTTAGGGTTAGGGTTAGGGTTAGGGTTAGGGTTAGGGTTAGGGTTAGGGTTAGGGTTAGGGTTAGGGTTAGGGTTAGGGTTAGGGTTAGGGTTAGGGTTAGGGTTAGGGTTAGGGTTAGGGTTAGGGTTAGGGTTAGGGTTAGGGTTAGGGTTAGGGTTAGGGTTAGGGTTAGGGTTAGGGTTAGGGTTAGGGTTAGGGTTAGGGTTAGGGTTAGGGTTAGGGTTAGGGTTAGGGTTAGGGTTAGGGTTAGGGTTAGGGTTAGGGTTAGGGTTAGGGTTAGGGTTAGGGTTAGGGTTAGGGTTAGGGTTAGGGTTAGGGTTAGGGTTAGGGTTAGGGTTAGGGTTAGGGTTAGGGTTAGGGTTAGGGTTAGGGTTAGGGTTAGGGTTAGGGTTAGGGTTAGGGTTAGGGTTAGGGTTAGGGTTAGGGTTAGGGTTAGGGTTAGGGTTAGGGTTAGGGTTAGGGTTAGGGTTAGGGTTAGGGTTAGGGTTAGGGTTAGGGTTAGGGTTAGGGTTAGGGTTAGGGTTAGGGTTAGGGTTAGGGTTAGGGTTAGGGTTAGGGTTAGGGTTAGGGTTAGGGTTAGGGTTAGGGTTAGGGTTAGGGTTAGGGTTAGGGTTAGGGTTAGGGTTAGGGTTAGGGTTAGGGTTAGGGTTAGGGTTAGGGTTAGGGTTAGGGTTAGGGTTAGGGTTAGGGTTAGGGTTAGGGTTAGGGTTAGGGTTAGGGTTAGGGTTAGGGTTAGGGTTAGGGTTAGGGTTAGGGTTAGGGTTAGGGTTAGGGTTAGGGTTAGGGTTAGGGTTAGGGTTAGGGTTAGGGTTAGGGTTAGGGTTAGGGTTAGGGTTAGGGTTAGGGTTAGGGTTAGGGTTAGGGTTAGGGTTAGGGTTAGGGTTAGGGTTAGGGTTAGGGTTAGGGTTAGGGTTAGGGTTAGGGTTAGGGTTAGGGTTAGGGTTAGGGTTAGGGTTAGGGTTAGGGTTAGGGTTAGGGTTAGGGTTAGGGTTAGGGTTAGGGTTAGGGTTAGGGTTAGGGTTAGGGTTAGGGTTAGGGTTAGGGTTAGGGTTAGGGTTAGGGTTAGGGTTAGGGTTAGGGTTAGGGTTAGGGTTAGGGTTAGGGTTAGGGTTAGGGTTAGGGTTAGGGTTAGGGTTAGGGTTAGGGTTAGGGTTAGGGTTAGGGTTAGGGTTAGGGTTAGGGTTAGGGTTAGGGTTAGGGTTAGGGTTAGGGTTAGGGTTAGGGTTAGGGTTAGGGTTAGGGTTAGGGTTAGGGTTAGGGTTAGGGTTAGGGTTAGGGTTAGGGTTAGGGTTAGGGTTAGGGTTAGGGTTAGGGTTAGGGTTAGGGTTAGGGTTAGGGTTAGGGTTAGGGTTAGGGTTAGGGTTAGGGTTAGGGTTAGGGTTAGGGTTAGGGTTAGGGTTAGGGTTAGGGTTAGGGTTAGGGTTAGGGTTAGGGTTAGGGTTAGGGTTAGGGTTAGGGTTAGGGTTAGGGTTAGGGTTAGGGTTAGGGTTAGGGTTAGGGTTAGGGTTAGGGTTAGGGTTAGGGTTAGGGTTAGGGTTAGGGTTAGGGTTAGGGTTAGGGTTAGGGTTAGGGTTAGGGTTAGGGTTAGGGTTAGGGTTAGGGTTAGGGTTAGGGTTAGGGTTAGGGTTAGGGTTAGGGTTAGGGTTAGGGTTAGGGTTAGGGTTAGGGTTAGGGTTAGGGTTAGGGTTAGGGTTAGGGTTAGGGTTAGGGTTAGGGTTAGGGTTAGGGTTAGGGTTAGGGTTAGGGTTAGGGTTAGGGTTAGGGTTAGGGTTAGGGTTAGGGTTAGGGTTAGGGTTAGGGTTAGGGTTAGGGTTAGGGTTAGGGTTAGGGTTAGGGTTAGGGTTAGGGTTAGGGTTAGGGTTAGGGTTAGGGTTAGGGTTAGGGTTAGGGTTAGGGTTAGGGTTAGGGTTAGGGTTAGGGTTAGGGTTAGGGTTAGGGTTAGGGTTAGGGTTAGGGTTAGGGTTAGGGTTAGGGTTAGGGTTAGGGTTAGGGTTAGGGTTAGGGTTAGGGTTAGGGTTAGGGTTAGGGTTAGGGTTAGGGTTAGGGTTAGGGTTAGGGTTAGGGTTAGGGTTAGGGTTAGGGTTAGGGTTAGGGTTAGGGTTAGGGTTAGGGTTAGGGTTAGGGTTAGGGTTAGGGTTAGGGTTAGGGTTAGGGTTAGGGTTAGGGTTAGGGTTAGGGTTAGGGTTAGGGTTAGGGTTAGGGTTAGGGTTAGGGTTAGGGTTAGGGTTAGGGTTAGGGTTAGGGTTAGGGTTAGGGTTAGGGTTAGGGTTAGGGTTAGGGTTAGGGTTAGGGTTAGGGTTAGGGTTAGGGTTAGGGTTAGGGTTAGGGTTAGGGTTAGGGTTAGGGTTAGGGTTAGGGTTAGGGTTAGGGTTAGGGTTAGGGTTAGGGTTAGGGTTAGGGTTAGGGTTAGGGTTAGGGTTAGGGTTAGGGTTAGGGTTAGGGTTAGGGTTAGGGTTAGGGTTAGGGTTAGGGTTAGGGTTAGGGTTAGGGTTAGGGTTAGGGTTAGGGTTAGGGTTAGGGTTAGGGTTAGGGTTAGGGTTAGGGTTAGGGTTAGGGTTAGGGTTAGGGTTAGGGTTAGGGTTAGGGTTAGGGTTAGGGTTAGGGTTAGGGTTAGGGTTAGGGTTAGGGTTAGGGTTAGGGTTAGGGTTAGGGTTAGGGTTAGGGTTAGGGTTAGGGTTAGGGTTAGGGTTAGGGTTAGGGTTAGGGTTAGGGTTAGGGTTAGGGTTAGGGTTAGGGTTAGGGTTAGGGTTAGGGTTAGGGTTCATTAGGGTTAGGGTTAGGGTTAGGGTTAGGGTTAGGGTTAGGGTTAGGGTTAGGGTTAGGGTTAGGGTTAGGGTTAGGGTTAGGGTTAGGGTTAGGGTTAGGGTTAGGGTTAGGGTTAGGGTTAGGGTTAGGGTTAGGGTTAGGGTTAGGGTTAGGGTTAGGGTTAGGGTTAGGGTTAGGGTTAGGGTTAGGGTTAGGGTTAGGGTTAGGGTTAGGGTTAGGGTTAGGGTTAGGGTTAGGGTTAGGGTTAGGGTTAGGGTTAGGGTTAGGGTTAGGGTTAGGGTTAGGGTTAGGGTTAGGGTTAGGGTTAGGGTTAGGGTTAGGGTTAGGGTTAGGGTTAGGGTTAGGGTTAGGGTTAGGGTTAGGGTTAGGGTTAGGGTTAGGGTTAGGGTTAGGGTTAGGGTTAGGGTTAGGGTTAGGGTTAGGGTTAGGGTTAGGGTTAGGGTTAGGGTTAGGGTTAGGGTTAGGGTTAGGGTTAGGGTTAGGGTTAGGGTTAGGGTTAGGGTTAGGGTTAGGGTTAGGGTTAGGGTTAGGGTTAGGGTTAGGGTTAGGGTTAGGGTTAGGGTTAG
>NW_028297295.1:0-2500 GCF_988280905.1 Pimephales promelas
ATAAAGCTTACAGCACCTGGTATTCCCAGGCGGTCTCCCATCCAAGTACTAACCAGGCCCGACCCTGCTTAGCTTCCGAGATCAGACGAGTTCGGGCGTTCTCAAGGTGGTATGGCCGTAAGCGAAATCTGCTACCAAAATTGGGCTATTTGAAGAAAAAAAAAAGAGACTCTTTCAGGCTTTCTGAAGAAACTCAGAGACGATTTCAGGCATTTTGAGGGGGAAAAAAGACAATTTAGGATTTTTGAACCATTTCATTGACTCTTTTTTTTTTTTTTTTTAAACAATAAAGCTTACAGCACCTGGTATTCCCAGGCGGTCTCCCATCCAAGTACTAACCAGGCCCGACCCTGCTTAGCTTCCGAGATCAGACGAGTTCGGGCGTTCTCAAGGTGGTATGGCCGTAAGCAAAATCTGCTGCCAAAATTGGGCTATTTGAATGGTTAGAACATTAGGGTAGTAAACCATATAAAGCTTACTAGGTCTCCCATCCAACAATAAAGCTTACAGCACCTGGTATTCCCAGGCGGTCTCCCATCCAAGTACTAACCAGGCCCGACCCTGCTTAGCTTCCGAGATCAGACGAGTTCGGGCGTTCTCAAGGTGGTATGGCCGTAAGCAAAATCTGCTGCCAAAATTGGGCTATTTGAATGGTTAGAACATTAGGGTAGTAAACCATATAAAGCTTACTAGGTCTCCCATCCAACAATAAAGCTTACAGCACCTGGTATTCCCAGGCGGTCTCCCATCCAAGTACTAACCAGGCCCGACCCTGCTTAGCTTCCGAGATCAGACGAGTTCGGGCGTTCTCAAGGTGGTATGGCCGTAAGCAAAATCTGCTGCCAAAATTGGGCTATTTGAATGGTTAGAACATTAGGGTAGTAAACCATATAAAGCTTACTAGGTCTCCCATCCAACAATAAAGCTTACAGCACCTGGTATTCCCAGGCGGTCTCCCATCCAAGTACTAACCAGGCCCGACCCTGCTTAGCTTCCGAGATCAGACGAGTTCGGGCGTTCTCAAGGTGGTATGGCCGTAAGCAAAATCTGCTGCCAAAATTGGGCTATTTGAATGGTTAGAACATTAGGGTAGTAAACCATATAAAGCTTACTAGGTCTCCCATCCAACAATAAAGCTTACAGCACCTGGTATTCCCAGGCGGTCTCCCATCCAAGTACTAACCAGGCCCGACCCTGCTTAGCTTCCGAGATCAGACGAGTTCGGGCGTTCTCAAGGTGGTATGGCCGTAAGCGAAATCTGCTGCCAAAATTGGGCTATTTGAAGAAAAAAAAAAGAGACTCTTTCAGGCTTTCTGAAGAAACTCAGAGACGATTTCAGGCATTTTGAGGGGGAAAAAAGACAATTTAGGATTTTTGAACAATTTCATTGACTCTTTTTTTTTTTTTTTTTTTTTAAACAATAAAGCTTACAGCACCTGGTATTCCCAGGCGGTCTCCCATCCAAGTACTAACCAGGCCCGACCCTGCTTAGCTTCCGAGATCAGACGAGTTCGGGCGTTCTCAAGGTGGTATGGCCGTAAGCAAAATCTGCTGCCAAAATTGGGCTTTTTGAATGGTTAGAACATTAGGGTAGTAAACCATATAAAGCTTACTAGGTCTCCCATCCAACAATAAAGCTTACAGCACCTGGTATTCCCAGGCGGTCTCCCATCCAAGTACTAACCAGGCCCGACCCTGCTTAGCTTCCGAGATCAGACGAGTTCGGGCGTTCTCAAGGTGGTATGGCCGTAAGCAAAATCTGCTGCCAAAATTGGGCTATTTGAATGGTTAGAACATTAGGGTAGTAAACCATATAAAGCTTACTAGGTCTCCCATCCAACAATAAAGCTTACAGCACCTGGTATTCCCAGGCGGTCTCCCATCCAAGTACTAACCAGGCCCGACCCTGCTTAGCTTCCGAGATCAGACGAGTTCGGGCGTTCTCAAGGTGGTATGGCCGTAAGCGAAATCTGCTGCCAAAATTGGGCTATTTGAATGGTTAGAACATTAGGGTAGTAAACCATATAAAGCTTACTAGGTCTCCCATCCAACAATAAAGCTTACAGCACCTGGTATTCCCAGGCGGTCTCCCATCCAAGTACTAACCAGGCCCGACCCTGCTTAGCTTCCGAGATCAGACGAGTTCGGGCGTTCTCAAGGTGGTATGGCCGTAAGCAAAATCTGCTGCCAAAATTGGGCTATTTGAATGGTTAGAACATTAGGGTAGTAAACCATATAAAGCTTACTAGGTCTCCCATCCAACAATAAAGCTTACAGCACCTGGTATTCCCAGGCGGTCTCCCATCCAAGTACTAACCAGGCCCGACCCTGCTTAGCTTCCGAGATCAGACGAGTTCGGGCGTTCTCAAGGTGGTATGGCCGTAAGCGAAATCTGCTGCCAAAATTGGGCTATTTGAAGAAAAAAAAAAGAGACTCTTTCAGGCTTTCTGAAGAAACTCAGAGACGATTTCAGGCATTTTGAGGGGGAAAAAAGACAATT
>NW_028297295.1:7500-10000 GCF_988280905.1 Pimephales promelas
CAAGTACTAACCAGGCCCGACCCTGCTTAGCTTCCGAGATCAGACGAGTTCGGGCGTTCTCAAGGTGGTATGGCCGTAAGCGAAATCTGCTGCCAAAATTGGGCTATTTGAATGGTTAGAACATTAGGGTAGTAAACCATATAAAGCTTACTAGGTCTCCCATCCAACAATAAAGCTTACAGCACCTGGTATTCCCAGGCGGTCTCCCATCCAAGTACTAACCAGGCCCGACCCTGCTTAGCTTCCGAGATCAGACGAGTTCGGGCGTTCTCAAGGTGGTATGGCCGTAAGCAAAATCTGCTGCCAAAATTGGGCTTTTTGAATGGTTAGAACATTAGGGTAGTAAACCATATAAAGCTTACTAGGTCTCCCATCCAACAATAAAGCTTACAGCACCTGGTATTCCCAGGCGGTCTCCCATCCAAGTACTAACCAGGCCCGACCCTGCTTAGCTTCCGAGATCAGACGAGTTCGGGCGTTTTCAAGGTGGTATGGCCGTAAGCAAAATCTGCTGCCAAAATTGGGCTTTTTGAATGGTTAGAACATTAGGGTAGTAAACCATATAAAGCTTACTAGGTCTCCCATCCAACAATAAAGCTTACAGCACCTGGTATTCCCAGGCGGTCTCCCATCCAAGTACTAACCAGGCCCGACCCTGCTTAGCTTCCGAGATCAGACGAGTTCGGGCGTTCTCAAGGTGGTATGGCCGTAAGCCAAATCTGCTGCCAAAATTGGGCTATTTGAATGGTTAGAACATTAGGGTAGTAAACCATATAAAGCTTACTAGGTCTCCCATCCAACAATAAAGCTTACAGCACCTGGTATTCCCAGGCGGTCTCCCATCCAAGTACTAACCAGGCCCGACCCTGCTTAGCTTCCGAGATCAGACGAGTTCGGGCGTTCTCAAGGTGGTATGGCCGTAAGCGAAATCTGCTACCAAAATTGGGCTATTTGAAGAAAAAAAAAAGAGACTCTTTCAGGCTTTCTGAAGAAACTCAGAGACGATTTCAGGCATTTTGAGGGGGAAAAAAGACAATTTAGGATTTTTGAACCATTTCATTGACTCTTTTTTTTTTTTTTTTTAAACAATAAAGCTTACAGCACCTGGTATTCCCAGGCGGTCTCCCATCCAAGTACTAACCAGGCCCGACCCTGCTTAGCTTCCGAGATCAGACGAGTTCGGGCGTTCTCAAGGTGGTATGGCCGTAAGCAAAATCTGCTGCCAAAATTGGGCTATTTGAATGGTTAGAACATTAGGGTAGTAAACCATATAAAGCTTACTAGGTCTCCCATCCAACAATAAAGCTTACAGCACCTGGTATTCCCAGGCGGTCTCCCATCCAAGTACTAACCAGGCCCGACCCTGCTTAGCTTCCGAGATCAGACGAGTTCGGGCGTTCTCAAGGTGGTATGGCCGTAAGCAAAATCTGCTGCCAAAATTGGGCTATTTGAATGGTTAGAACATTAGGGTAGTAAACCATATAAAGCTTACTAGGTCTCCCATCCAACAATAAAGCTTACAGCACCTGGTATTCCCAGGCGGTCTCCCATCCAAGTACTAACCAGGCCCGACCCTGCTTAGCTTCCGAGATCAGACGAGTTCGGGCGTTCTCAAGGTGGTATGGCCGTAAGCAAAATCTGCTGCCAAAATTGGGCTATTTGAATGGTTAGAACATTAGGGTAGTAAACCATATAAAGCTTACTAGGTCTCCCATCCAACAATAAAGCTTACAGCACCTGGTATTCCCAGGCGGTCTCCCATCCAAGTACTAACCAGGCCCGACCCTGCTTAGCTTCCGAGATCAGACGAGTTCGGGCGTTCTCAAGGTGGTATGGCCGTAAGCAAAATCTGCTGCCAAAATTGGGCTATTTGAATGGTTAGAACATTAGGGTAGTAAACCATATAAAGCTTACTAGGTCTCCCATCCAACAATAAAGCTTACAGCACCTGGTATTCCCAGGCGGTCTCCCATCCAAGTACTAACCAGGCCCGACCCTGCTTAGCTTCCGAGATCAGACGAGTTCGGGCGTTCTCAAGGTGGTATGGCCGTAAGCGAAATCTGCTGCCAAAATTGGGCTATTTGAAGAAAAAAAAAAGAGACTCTTTCAGGCTTTCTGAAGAAACTCAGAGACGATTTCAGGCATTTTGAGGGGGAAAAAAGACAATTTAGGATTTTTGAACAATTTCATTGACTCTTTTTTTTTTTTTTTTTTTTTTAAACAATAAAGCTTACAGCACCTGGTATTCCCAGGCGGTCTCCCATCCAAGTACTAACCAGGCCCGACCCTGCTTAGCTTCCGAGATCAGACGAGTTCGGGCGTTCTCAAGGTGGTATGGCCGTAAGCAAAATCTGCTGCCAAAATTGGGCTTTTTGAATGGTTAGAACATTAGGGTAGTAAACCATATAAAGCTTACTAGGTCTCCCATCCAACAATAAAGCTTACAGCACCTGGTATTCCCAGGCGGTCTCCCATCCAAGTACTAACCAGGCCCGACCCT
>NW_028297295.1:15000-20000 GCF_988280905.1 Pimephales promelas
TCTCCCATCCAAGTACTAACCAGGCCCGACCCTGCTTAGCTTCCGAGATCAGACGAGTTCGGGCGTTCTCAAGGTGGTATGGCCGTAAGCGAAATCTGCTGCCAAAATTGGGCTATTTGAATGGTTAGAACATTAGGGTAGTAAACCATATAAAGCTTACTAGGTCTCCCATCCAACAATAAAGCTTACAGCACCTGGTATTCACAGGCGGTCTCCCATCCAAGTACTAACCAGGCCCGACCCTGCTTAGCTTCCGAGATCAGACGAGTTCGGGCGTTCTCAAGGTGGTATGGCCGTAAGCGAAATCTGCTGCCAAAATTGGGCTTTTTGAATGGTTAGAACATTAGGGTAGTAAACCATATAAAGCTTACTAGGTCTCCCATCCAACAATAAAGCTTACAGCACCTGGTATTCCCAGGCGGTCTCCCATCCAAGTACTAACCAGGCCCGACCCTGCTTAGCTTCCGAGATCAGACGAGTTCGGGCGTTCTCAAGGTGGTATGGCCGTAAGCAAAATCTGCTGCCAAAATTGGGCTTTTTGAATGGTTAGAACATTAGGGTAGTAAACCATATAAAGCTTACTAGGTCTCCCATCCAACAATAAAGCTTACAGCACCTGGTATTCCCAGGCGGTCTCCCATCCAAGTACTAACCAGGCCCGACCCTGCTTAGCTTCCGAGATCAGACGAGTTCGGGCGTTCTCAAGGTGGTATGGCCGTAAGCAAAATCTGCTGCCAAAATTGGGCTATTTGAATGGTTAGAACATTAGGGTAGTAAACCATATAAAGCTTACTAGGTCTCCCATCCAACAATAAAGCTTACAGCACCTGGTATTCCCAGGCGGTCTCCCATCCAAGTACTAACCAGGCCCGACCCTGCTTAGCTTCCGAGATCAGACGAGTTCGGGCGTTCTCAAGGTGGTATGGCCGTAAGCGAAATCTGCTGCCAAAATTGGGCTATTTGAATGGTTAGAACATTAGGGTAGTAAACCATATAAAGCTTACTAGGTCTCCCATCCAACAATAAAGCTTACAGCACCTGGTATTCCCAGGCGGTCTCCCATCCAAGTACTAACCAGGCCCGACCCTGCTTAGCTTCCGAGATCAGACGAGTTCGGGCGTTCTCAAGGTGGTATGGCCGTAAGCAAAATCTGCTGCCAAAATTGGGCTATTTGAATGGTTAGAACATTAGGGTAGTAAACCATATAAAGCTTACTAGGTCTCCCATCCAACAATAAAGCTTACAGCACCTGGTATTCCCAGGCGGTCTCCCATCCAAGTACTAACCAGGCCCGACCCTGCTTAGCTTCCGAGATCAGACGAGTTCGGGCGTTCTCAAGGTGGTATGGCCGTAAGCGAAATCTGCTGCCAAAATTGGGCTATTTGAAGAAAAAAAAAGAGACTCTTTCAGGCTTTCTGAAGAAACTCAGAGACGATTTCAGGCATTTTGAGGGGGGAAAAAGACAATTTAGGATTTTTGAACAATTTCATTGACTCTTTTTTTTTTTTTTTTTTTTTTAAACAATAAAGCTTACAGCACCTGGTATTCCCAGGCGGTCTCCCATCCAAGTACTAACCAGGCCCGACCCTGCTTAGCTTCCGAGATCAGACGAGTTCGGGCGTTCTCAAGGTGGTATGGCCGTAAGCAAAATCTGCTGCCAAAATTGGGCTTTTTGAATGGTTAGAACATTAGGGTAGTAAACCATATAAAGCTTACTAGGTCTCCCATCCAACAATAAAGCTTACAGCACCTGGTATTCCCAGGCGGTCTCCCATCCAAGTACTAACCAGGCCCGACCCTGCTTAGCTTCCGAGATCAGACGAGTTCGGGCGTTCTCAAGGTGGTATGGCCGTAAGCAAAATCTGCTGCCAAAATTGGGCTTTTTGAATGGTTAGAACATTAGGGTAGTAAACCATCTAAAGCTTACTAGGTCTCCCATCCAACAATAAAGCTTACAGCACCTGGTATTCCCAGGCGGTCTCCCATCCAAGTACTAACCAGGCCCGACCCTGCTTAGCTTCCGAGATCAGACGAGTTCGGGCGTTCTCAAGGTGGTATGGCCGTAAGCGAAATCTGCTGCCAAAATTGGACTATTTGAATGGTTAGAACATTAGGGTAGTAAACCATATAAAGCTTACTAGGTCTCCCATCCAACAATAAAGCTTACAGCACCTGGTATTCCCAGGCGGTCTCCCATCCAAGTACTAACCAGGCCCGACCCTGCTTAGCTTCCGAGATCAGACGAGTTCGGGCGTTCTCAAGGTGGTATGGCCGTAAGCGAAATCTGCTGCCAAAATTGGGCTATTTGAAGAAAAAAAAAAGAGACTCTTTCAGGCTTTCTGAAGAAACTCAGAGACGATTTCAGGCATTTTGAGGGGGAAAAAAGACAATTTAGGATTTTTGAACCATTTCATTGACTCTTTTTTTTTTTTTTTTTTTTTTTAAACAATAAAGCTTACAGCACCTGGTATTCCCAGGCGGTCTCCCATCCAAGTACTAACCAGGCCCGACCCTGCTTAGCTTCCGAGATCAGACGAGTTCGGGCGTTCTCAAGGTGGTATGGCCGTAAGCAAAATCTGCTGCCAAAATTGGGCTATTTGAATGGTTAGAACATTAGGGTAGTAAACCATATAAAGCTTACTAGGTCTCCCATCCAACAATAAAGCTTACAGCACCTGGTATTCCCAGGCGGTCTCCCATCCAAGTACTAACCAGGCCCGACCCTGCTTAGCTTCCGAGATCAGACGAGTTCGGGCGTTCTCAAGGTGGTATGGCCGTAAGCAAAATCTGCTGCCAAAATTGGGCTATTTGAATGGTTAGAACATTAGGGTAGTAAACCATATAAAGCTTACTAGGTCTCCCATCCAACAATAAAGCTTACAGCACCTGGTATTCCCAGGCGGTCTCCCATCCAAGTACTAACCAGGCCCGACCCTGCTTAGCTTCCGAGATCAGACGAGTTCGGGCGTTCTCAAGGTGGTATGGCCGTAAGCGAAATCTGCTGCCAAAATTGGGCTATTTGAAGAAAAAAAAAAGAGACTCTTTCAGGCTTTCTGAAGAAACTCAGAGACGATTTCAGGCATTTTGAGGGGGAAAAAAGACAATTTAGGATTTTTGAACCATTTCATTGACTCTTTTTTTTTTTTTTTTTTTTTAAACAATAAAGCTTACAGCACCTGGTATTCCCAGGCGGTCTCCCATCCAAGTACTAACCAGGCCCGACCCTGCTTAGCTTCCGAGATCAGACGAGTTCGGGCGTTCTCAAGGTGGTATGGCCGTAAGCAAAATCTGCTGCCAAAATTGGGCTATTTGAATGGTTAGAACATTAGGGTAGTAAACCATATAAAGCTTACTAGGTCTCCCATCCAACAATAAAGCTTACAGCACCTGGTATTCCCAGGCGGTCTCCCATCCAAGTACTAACCAGGCCCGACCCTGCTTAGCTTCCGAGATCAGACGAGTTCGGGCGTTCTCAAGGTGGTATGGCCGTAAGCAAAATCTGCTGCCAAAATTGGGCTATTTGAATGGTTAGAACATTAGAGTAGTAAACCATATAAAGCTTACTAGGTCTCCCATCCAACAATAAAGCTTACAGCACCTGGTATTCCCAGGCGGTCTCCCATCCAAGTACTTACCAGGCCCGACCCTGCTTAGCTTCCGAGATCAGACGAGTTCGGGCGTTCTCAAGGTGGTATGGCCGTAAGCGAAATCTGCTGCCAAAATTGGGCTATTTGAATGGTTAGAACATTAGGGTAGTAAACCATATAAAGCTTACTAGGTCTCCCATCCAACAATAAAGCTTACAGCACCTGGTATTCCCAGGCGGTCTCCCATCCAAGTACTAACCAGGCCCGACCCTGCTTAGCTTCCGAGATCAGACGAGTTCGGGCGTTCTCAAGGTGGTATGGCCGTAAGCAAAATCTGCTGCCAAAATTGGGCTTTTTGAATGGTTAGAACATTAGGGTAGTAAACCATATAAAGCTTACTAGGTCTCCCATCCAACAATAAAGCTTACAGCACCTGGTATTCCCAGGCGGTCTCCCATCCAAGTACTAACCAGGCCCGACCCTGCTTAGCTTCCGAGATCAGACGAGTTCGGGCGTTCTCAAGGTGGTATGGCCGTAAGCAAAATCTGCTGCCAAAATTGGGCTTTTTGAATGGTTAGAACATTAGGGTAGTAAACCATATAAAGCTTACTAGGTCTCCCATCCAACAATAAAGCTTACAGCACCTGGTATTCCCAGGCGGTCTCCCATCCAAGTACTAACCAGGCCCGACCCTGCTTAGCTTCCGAGATCAGACGAGTTCGGGCGTTCTCAAGGTGGTATGGCCGTAAGCCAAATCTGCTGCCAAAATTGGGCTATTTGAATGGTTAGAACATTAGGGTAGTAAACCATATAAAGCTTACTAGGTCTCCCATCCAACAATAAAGCTTACAGCACCTGGTATTCCCAGGCGGTCTCCCATCCAAGTACTAACCAGGCCCGACCCTGCTTAGCTTCCGAGATCAGACGAGTTCGGGCGTTCTCAAGGTGGTATGGCCGTAAGCGAAATCTGCTGCCAAAATTGGGCTATTTGAAGAAAAAAAAAAGAGACTCTTTCAGGCTTTCTGAAGAAACTCAGAGACGATTTCAGGCATTTTGAGGGGGAAAAAAGACAATTTAGGATTTTTGAACCATTTCATTGACTCTTTTTTTTTTTTTTTTTTAAACAATAAAGCTTACAGCACCTGGTATTCCCAGGCGGTCTCCCATCCAAGTACTAACCAGGCCCGACCCTGCTTAGCTTCCGAGATCAGACGAGTTCGGGCGTTCTCAAGGTGGTATGGCCGTAAGCAAAATCTGCTGCCAAAATTGGGCTATTTGAATGGTTAGAACATTAGGGTAGTAAACCATATAAAGCTTACTAGGTCTCCCATCCAACAATAAAGCTTACAGCACCTGGTATTCCCAGGCGGTCTCCCATCCAAGTACTAACCAGGCCCGACCCTGCTTAGCTTC
>NW_028297295.1:30000-35000 GCF_988280905.1 Pimephales promelas
GACGAGTTCGGGCGTTCTCAAGGTGGTATGGCCGTAAGCAAAATCTGCTGCCAAAATTGGGCTATTTGAATGGTTAGAACATTAGGGTAGTAAACCATATAAAGCTTACTAGGTCTCCCATCCAACAATAAAGCTTACAGCACCTGGTATTCCCAGGCGGTCTCCCATCCAAGTACTAACCAGGCCCGACCCTGCTTAGCTTCCGAGATCAGACGAGTTCGGGCGTTCTCAAGGTGGTATGGCCGTAAGCAAAATCTGCTGCCAAAATTGGGCTATTTGAATGGTTAGAACATTAGGGTAGTAAACCATATAAAGCTTACTAGGTCTCCCATCCAACAATAAAGCTTACAGCACCTGGTATTCCCAGGCGGTCTCCCATCCAAGTACTAACCAGGCCCGACCCTGCTTAGCTTCCGAGATCAGACGAGTTCGGGCGTTCTCAAGGTGGTATGGCCGTAAGCAAAATCTGCTGCCAAAATTGGGCTATTTGAATGGTTAGAACATTAGGGTAGTAAACCATATAAAGCTTACTAGGTCTCCCATCCAACAATAAAGCTTACAGCACCTGGTATTCCCAGGCGGTCTCCCATCCAAGTACTAACCAGGCCCGACCCTGCTTAGCTTCCGAGATCAGACGAGTTCGGGCGTTCTCAAGGTGGTATGGCCGTAAGCAAAATCTGCTGCCAAAATTGGGCTATTTGAATGGTTAGAACATTAGGGTAGTAAACCATATAAAGCTTACTAGGTCTCCCATCCAACAATAAAGCTTACAGCACCTGGTATTCCCAGGCGGTCTCCCATCCAAGTACTAACCAGGCCCGACCCTGCTTAGCTTCCGAGATCAGACGAGTTCGGGCGTTCTCAAGGTGGTATGGCCGTAAGCGAAATCTGCTGCCAAAATTGGGCTATTTGAAGAAAAAAAAAGAGACTCTTTCAGGCTTTCTGAAGAAACTCAGAGACGATTTCAGGCATTTTGAGGGGGAAAAAAGACAATTTAGGATTTTTGAACAATTTCATTGACTCTTTTTTTTTTTTTTTTTTTTTAAACAATAAAGCTTACAGCACCTGGTATTCCCAGGCGGTCTCCCATCCAAGTACTAACCAGGCCCGACCCTGCTTAGCTTCCGAGATCAGACGAGTTCGGGCGTTCTCAAGGTGGTATGGCCGTAAGCAAAATCTGCTGCCAAAATTGGGCTTTTTGAATGGTTAGAACATTAGGGTAGTAAACCATATAAAGCTTACTAGGTCTCCCATCCAACAATAAAGCTTACAGCACCTGGTATTCCCAGGCGGTCTCCCATCCAAGTACTAACCAGGCCCGACCCTGCTTAGCTTCCGAGATCAGACGAGTTCGGGCGTTCTCAAGGTGGTATGGCCGTAAGCAAAATCTGCTGCCAAAATTGGGCTTTTTGAATGGTTAGAACATTAGGGTAGTAAACCATCTAAAGCTTACTAGGTCTCCCATCCAACAATAAAGCTTACAGCACCTGGTATTCCCAGGCGGTCTCCCATCCAAGTACTAACCAGGCCCGACCCTGCTTAGCTTCCGAGATCAGACGAGTTCGGGCGTTCTCAAGGTGGTATGGCCGTAAGCGAAATCTGCTGCCAAAATTGGACTATTTGAATGGTTAGAACATTAGGGTAGTAAACCATATAAAGCTTACTAGGTCTCCCATCCAACAATAAAGCTTACAGCACCTGGTATTCCCAGGCGGTCTCCCATCCAAGTACTAACCAGGCCCGACCCTGCTTAGCTTCCGAGATCAGACGAGTTCGGGCGTTCTCAAGGTGGTATGGCCGTAAGCGAAATCTGCTGCCAAAATTGGGCTATTTGAAGAAAAAAAAAAGAGACTCTTTCAGGCTTTCTGAAGAAACTCAGAGACGATTTCAGGCATTTTGAGGGGGAAAAAAGACAATTTAGGATTTTTGAACCATTTCATTGACTCTTTTTTTTTTTTTTTTTTTTTTTAAACAATAAAGCTTACAGCACCTGGTATTCCCAGGCGGTCTCCCATCCAAGTACTAACCAGGCCCGACCCTGCTTAGCTTCCGAGATCAGACGAGTTCGGGCGTTCTCAAGGTGGTATGGCCGTAAGCAAAATCTGCTGCCAAAATTGGGCTTTTTGAATGGTTAGAACATTAGGGTAGTAAACCATATAAAGCTTACTAGGTCTCCCATCCAACAATAAAGCTTACAGCACCTGGTATTCCCAGGCGGTCTCCCATCCAAGTACTAACCAGGCCCGACCCTGCTTAGCTTCCGAGATCAGACGAGTTCGGGCGTTCTCAAGGTGGTATGGCCGTAAGCAAAATCTGCTGCCAAAATTGGGCTTTTTGAATGGTTAGAACATTAGGGTAGTAAACCATATAAAGCTTACTAGGTCTCCCATCCAACAATAAAGCTTACAGCACCTGGTATTCCCAGGCGGTCTCCCATCCAAGTACTAACCAGGCCCGACCCTGCTTAGCTTCCGAGATCAGACGAGTTCGGGCGTTCTCAAGGTGGTATGGCCGTAAGCAAAATCTGCTGCCAAAATTGGGCTATTTGAATGGTTAGAACATTAGGGTAGTAAACCATATAAAGCTTACTAGGTCTCCCATCCAACAATAAAGCTTACAGCACCTGGTATTCCCAGGCGGTCTCCCATCCAAGTACTAACCAGGCCCGACCCTGCTTAGCTTCCGAGATCAGACGAGTTCGGGCGTTCTCAAGGTGGTATGGCCGTAAGCGAAATCTGCTGCCAAAATTGGGCTATTTGAAGAAAAAAAAAAGAGACTCTTTCAGGCTTTCTGAAGAAACTCAGAGACGATTTCAGGCATTTTGAGGGGGAAAAAAGACAATTTAGGATTTTTGAACCATTTCATTGACTCTTTTTTTTTTTTTTTTTTTAAACAATAAAGCTTACAGCACCTGGTATTCCCAGGCGGTCTCCCATCCAAGTACTAACCAGGCCCGACCCTGCTTAGCTTCCGAGATCAGACGAGTTCGGGCGTTCTCAAGGTGGTATGGCCGTAAGCAAAATCTGCTGCCAAAATTGGGCTATTTGAATGGTTAGAACATTAGGGTAGTAAACCATATAAAGCTTACTAGGTCTCCCATCCAACAATAAAGCTTACAGCACCTGGTATTCCCAGGCGGTCTCCCATCCAAGTACTAACCAGGCCCGACCCTGCTTAGCTTCCGAGATCAGACGAGTTCGGGCGTTCTCAAGGTGGTATGGCCGTAAGCAAAATCTGCTGCCAAAATTGGGCTATTTGAATGGTTAGAACATTAGAGTAGTAAACCATATAAAGCTTACTAGGTCTCCCATCCAACAATAAAGCTTACAGCACCTGGTATTCCCAGGCGGTCTCCCATCCAAGTACTAACCAGGCCCGACCCTGCTTAGCTTCCGAGATCAGACGAGTTCGGGCGTTCTCAAGGTGGTATGGCCGTAAGCGAAATCTGCTGCCAAAATTGGGCTATTTGAATGGTTAGAACATTAGGGTAGTAAACCATATAAAGCTTACTAGGTCTCCCATCCAACAATAAAGCTTACAGCACCTGGTATTCCCAGGCGGTCTCCCATCCAAGTACTAACCAGGCCCGACCCTGCTTAGCTTCCGAGATCAGACGAGTTCGGGCGTTCTCAAGGTGGTATGGCCGTAAGCAAAATCTGCTGCCAAAATTGGGCTTTTTGAATGGTTAGAACATTAGGGTAGTAAACCATATAAAGCTTACTAGGTCTCCCATCCAACAATAAAGCTTACAGCACCTGGTATTCCCAGGCGGTCTCCCATCCAAGTACTAACCAGGCCCGACCCTGCTTAGCTTCCGAGATCAGACGAGTTCGGGCGTTCTCAAGGTGGTATGGCCGTAAGCAAAATCTGCTGCCAAAATTGGGCTTTTTGAATGGTTAGAACATTAGGGTAGTAAACCATATAAAGCTTACTAGGTCTCCCATCCAACAATAAAGCTTACAGCACCTGGTATTCCCAGGCGGTCTCCCATCCAAGTACTAACCAGGCCCGACCCTGCTTAGCTTCCGAGATCAGACGAGTTCGGGCGTTCTCAAGGTGGTATGGCCGTAAGCCAAATCTGCTGCCAAAATTGGGCTATTTGAATGGTTAGAACATTAGGGTAGTAAACCATATAAAGCTTACTAGGTCTCCCATCCAACAATAAAGCTTACAGCACCTGGTATTCCCAGGCGGTCTCCCATCCAAGTACTAACCAGGCCCGACCCTGCTTAGCTTCCGAGATCAGACGAGTTCGGGCGTTCTCAAGGTGGTATGGCCGTAAGCGAAATCTGCTGCCAAAATTGGGCTTTTTGAATGGTTAGAACATTAGGGTAGTAAACCATATAAAGCTTACTAGGTCTCCCATCCAACAATAAAGCTTACAGCACCTGGTATTCCCAGGCGGTCTCCCATCCAAGTACTAACCAGGCCCGACCCTGCTTAGCTTCCGAGATCAGACGAGTTCGGGCGTTCTCAAGGTGGTATGGCCGTAAGCAAAATCTGCTGCCAAAATTGGGCTTTTTGAATGGTTAGAACATTAGGGTAGTAAACCATATAAAGCTTACTAGGTCTCCCATCCAACAATAAAGCTTACAGCACCTGGTATTCCCAGGCGGTCTCCCATCCAAGTACTAACCAGGCCCGACCCTGCTTAGCTTCCGAGATCAGACGAGTTCGGGCGTTCTCAAGGTGGTATGGCCATAAGCAAAATCTGCTGCCAAAATTGGGCTATTTGAATGGTTAGAACATTAGGGTAGTAAACCATATAAAGCTTACTAGGTCTCCCATCCAACAATAAAGCTTACAGCACCTGGTATTCCCAGGCGGTCTCCCATCCAAGTACTAACCAGGCCCGACCCTGCTTAGCTTCCGAGATCAGACGAGTTCGGGCGTTCTCAAGGTGGTATGGCCGTAAGCGAAATCTGCTGCCAAAATTGGGCTATTTGAAGAAAAAAAAAAGAGACTCTTTCAGGCTTTCTGAAGAAACTCAGAGACGATTT
>NW_028297295.1:40000-42500 GCF_988280905.1 Pimephales promelas
AACCATTTCATTGACTCTTTTTTTTTTTTTTTTTTAAACAATAAAGCTTACAGCACCTGGTATTCCCAGGCGGTCTCCCATCCAAGTACTAACCAGGCCCGACCCTGCTTAGCTTCCGAGATCAGACGAGTTCGGGCGTTCTCAAGGTGGTATGGCCGTAAGCAAAATCTGCTGCCAAAATTGGGCTATTTGAATGGTTAGAACATTAGGGTAGTAAACCATATAAAGCTTACTAGGTCTCCCATCCAACAATAAAGCTTACAGCACCTGGTATTCCCAGGCGGTCTCCCATCCAAGTACTAACCAGGCCCGACCCTGCTTAGCTTCCGAGATCAGACGAGTTCGGGCGTTCTCAAGGTGGTATGGCCGTAAGCAAAATCTGCTGCCAAAATTGGGCTATTTGAATGGTTAGAACATTAGGGTAGTAAACCATATAAAGCTTACTAGGTCTCCCATCCAACAATAAAGCTTACAGCACCTGGTATTCCCAGGCGGTCTCCCATCCAAGTACTAACCAGGCCCGACCCTGCTTAGCTTCCGAGATCAGACGAGTTCGGGCGTTCTCAAGGTGGTATGGCCGTAAGCAAAATCTGCTGCCAAAATTGGGCTATTTGAATGGTTAGAACATTAGGGTAGTAAACCATATAAAGCTTACTAGGTCTCCCATCCAACAATAAAGCTTACAGCACCTGGTATTCCCAGGCGGTCTCCCATCCAAGTACTAACCAGGCCCGACCCTGCTTAGCTTCCGAGATCAGACGAGTTCGGGCGTTCTCAAGGTGGTATGGCCGTAAGCAAAATCTGCTGCCAAAATTGGGCTATTTGAATGGTTAGAACATTAGGGTAGTAAACCATATAAAGCTTACTAGGTCTCCCATCCAACAATAAAGCTTACAGCACCTGGTATTCCCAGGCGGTCTCCCATCCAAGTACTAACCAGGCCCGACCCTGCTTAGCTTCCGAGATCAGACGAGTTCGGGCGTTCTCAAGGTGGTATGGCCGTAAGCGAAATCTGCTGCCAAAATTGGGCTATTTGAAGAAAAAAAAAGAGACTCTTTCAGGCTTTCTGAAGAAACTCAGAGACGATTTCAGGCATTTTGAGGGGGAAAAAAGACAATTTAGGATTTTTGAACAATTTCATTGACTCTTTTTTTTTTTTTTTTTTTTTAAACAATAAAGCTTACAGCACCTGGTATTCCCAGGCGGTCTCCCATCCAAGTACTAACCAGGCCCGACCCTGCTTAGCTTCCGAGATCAGACGAGTTCGGGCGTTCTCAAGGTGGTATGGCCGTAAGCAAAATCTGCTGCCAAAATTGGGCTTTTTGAATGGTTAGAACATTAGGGTAGTAAACCATATAAAGCTTACTAGGTCTCCCATCCAACAATAAAGCTTACAGCACCTGGTATTCCCAGGCGGTCTCCCATCCAAGTACTAACCAGGCCCGACCCTGCTTAGCTTCCGAGATCAGACGAGTTCGGGCGTTCTCAAGGTGGTATGGCCGTAAGCAAAATCTGCTGCCAAAATTGGGCTTTTTGAATGGTTAGAACATTAGGGTAGTAAACCATCTAAAGCTTACTAGGTCTCCCATCCAACAATAAAGCTTACAGCACCTGGTATTCCCAGGCGGTCTCCCATCCAAGTACTAACCAGGCCCGACCCTGCTTAGCTTCCGAGATCAGACGAGTTCGGGCGTTCTCAAGGTGGTATGGCCGTAAGCGAAATCTGCTGCCAAAATTGGACTATTTGAATGGTTAGAACATTAGGGTAGTAAACCATATAAAGCTTACTAGGTCTCCCATCCAACAATAAAGCTTACAGCACCTGGTATTCCCAGGCGGTCTCCCATCCAAGTACTAACCAGGCCCGACCCTGCTTAGCTTCCGAGATCAGACGAGTTCGGGCGTTCTCAAGGTGGTATGGCCGTAAGCGAAATCTGCTGCCAAAATTGGGCTATTTGAAGAAAAAAAAAAGAGACTCTTTCAGGCTTTCTGAAGAAACTCAGAGACGATTTCAGGCATTTTGAGGGGGAAAAAAGACAATTTAGGATTTTTGAACCATTTCATTGACTCTTTTTTTTTTTTTTTTTTTTTTTAAACAATAAAGCTTACAGCACCTGGTATTCCCAGGCGGTCTCCCATCCAAGTACTAACCAGGCCCGACCCTGCTTAGCTTCCGAGATCAGACGAGTTCGGGTGTTCTCAAGGTGGTATGGCCGTAAGCAAAATCTGCTGCCAAAATTGGGCTATTTGAATGGTTAGAACATTAGGGTAGTAAACCATATAAAGCTTACTAGGTCTCCCATCCAACAATAAAGCTTACAGCACCTGGTATTCCCAGGCGGTCTCCCATCCAAGTACTAACCAGGCCCGACCCTGCTTAGCTTCCGAGATCAGACGAGTTCGGGCGTTCTCAAGGTGGTATGGCCGTAAGCAAAATCTGCTGCCAAAATTGGGCTATTTGAATGGTTAGAACATTAGGGTAGTAAACCATATAAAGCTT
>NW_028297295.1:50000-57500 GCF_988280905.1 Pimephales promelas
GTACTAACCAGGCCCGACCCTGCTTAGCTTCCGAGATCAGACGAGTTCGGGCGTTCTCAAGGTGGTATGGCCGTAAGCGAAATCTGCTGCCAAAATTGGGCTTTTTGAATGGTTAGAACATTAGGGTAGTAAACCATATAAAGCTTACTAGGTCTCCCATCCAACAATAAAGCTTACAGCACCTGGTATTCCCAGGCGGTCTCCCATCCAAGTACTAACCAGGCCCGACCCTGCTTAGCTTCCGAGATCAGACGAGTTCGGGCGTTCTCAAGGTGGTATGGCCGTAAGCAAAATCTGCTGCCAAAATTGGGCTTTTTGAATGGTTAGAACATTAGGGTAGTAAACCATATAAAGCTTACTAGGTCTCCCATCCAACAATAAAGCTTACAGCACCTGGTATTCCCAGGCGGTCTCCCATCCAAGTACTAACCAGGCCCGACCCTGCTTAGCTTCCGAGATCAGACGAGTTCGGGCGTTCTCAAGGTGGTATGGCCATAAGCAAAATCTGCTGCCAAAATTGGGCTATTTGAATGGTTAGAACATTAGGGTAGTAAACCATATAAAGCTTACTAGGTCTCCCATCCAACAATAAAGCTTACAGCACCTGGTATTCCCAGGCGGTCTCCCATCCAAGTACTAACCAGGCCCGACCCTGCTTAGCTTCCGAGATCAGACGAGTTCGGGCGTTCTCAAGGTGGTATGGCCGTAAGCGAAATCTGCTGCCAAAATTGGGCTATTTGAAGAAAAAAAAAAGAGACTCTTTCAGGCTTTCTGAAGAAACTCAGAGACGATTTCAGGCATTTTGAGGGGGAAAAAAGACAATTTAGGATTTTTGAACCATTTCATTGACTCTTTTTTTTTTTTTTTTTAAACAATAAAGCTTACAGCACCTGGTATTCCCAGGCGGTCTCCCATCCAAGTACTAACCAGGCCCGACCCTGCTTAGCTTCCGAGATCAGACGAGTTCGGGCGTTCTCAAGGTGGTATGGCCGTAAGCAAAATCTGCTGCCAAAATTGGGCTATTTGAATGGTTAGAACATTAGGGTAGTAAACCATATAAAGCTTACTAGGTCTCCCATCCAACAATAAAGCTTACAGCACCTGGTATTCCCAGGCGGTCTCCCATCCAAGTACTAACCAGGCCCGACCCTGCTTAGCTTCCGAGATCAGACGAGTTCGGGCGTTCTCAAGGTGGTATGGCCGTAAGCGAAATCTGCTGCCAAAATTGGGCTATTTGAATGGTTAGAACATTAGGGTAGTAAACCATATAAAGCTTACTAGGTCTCCCATCCAACAATAAAGCTTACAGCACCTGGTATTCCCAGGCGGTCTACCATCCAAGTACTAACCAGGCCCGACCCTGCTTAGCTTCCGAGATCAGACGAGTTCGGGCGTTCTCAAGGTGGTATGGCCGTAAGCGAAATCTGCTGCCAAAATTGGGCTATTTGAATGGTTAGAACATTAGGGTAGTAAACCATATAAAGCTTACTAGGTCTCCCATCCAACAATAAAGCTTACAGCACCTGGTATTCCCAGGCGGTCTCCCATCCAAGTACTAACCAGGCCCGACCCTGCTTAGCTTCCGAGATCAGACGAGTTCGGGCGTTCTCAAGGTGGTATGGCCGTAAGCAAAATCTGCTGCCAAAATTGGGCTTTTTGAATGGTTAGAACATTAGGGTAGTAAACCATATAAAGCTTACTAGGTCTCCCATCCAACAATAAAGCTTACAGCACCTGGTATTCCCAGGCGGTCTCCCATCCAAGTACTAACCAGGCCCGACCCTGCTTAGCTTCCGAGATCAGACGAGTTCGGGCGTTCTCAAGGTGGTATGGCCGTAAGCAAAATCTGCTGCCAAAATTGGGCTTTTTGAATGGTTAGAACATTAGGGTAGTAAACCATATAAAGCTTACTAGGTCTCCCATCCAACAATAAAGCTTACAGCACCTGGTATTCCCAGGCGGTCTCCCATCCAAGTACTAACCAGGCCCGACCCTGCTTAGCTTCCGAGATCAGACGAGTTCGGGCGTTCTCAAGGTGGTATGGCCGTAAGCCAAATCTGCTGCCAAAATTGGGCTATTTGAATGGTTAGAACATTAGGGTAGTAAACCATATAAAGCTTACTAGGTCTCCCATCCAACAATAAAGCTTACAGCACCTGGTATTCCCAGGCGGTCTCCCATCCAAGTACTAACCAGGCCCGACCCTGCTTAGCTTCCGAGATCAGACGAGTTCGGGCGTTCTCAAGGTGGTATGGCCGTAAGCGAAATCTGCTGCCAAAATTGGGCTATTTGAAGAAAAAAAAAAGAGACTCTTTCAGGCTTTCTGAAGAAACTCAGAGACGATTTCAGGCATTTTGAGGGGGAAAAAAGACAATTTAGGATTTTTGAACCATTTCATTGACTCTTTTTTTTTTTTTTTTTTTAAACAATAAAGCTTACAGCACCTGGTATTCCCAGGCGGTCTCCCATCCAAGTACTAACCAGGCCCGACCCTGCTTAGCTTCCGAGATCAGACGAGTTCGGGCGTTCTCAAGGTGGTATGGCCGTAAGCAAAATCTGCTGCCAAAATTGGGCTATTTGAATGGTTAGAACATTAGGGTAGTAAACCATATAAAGCTTACTAGGTCTCCCATCCAACAATAAAGCTTACAGCACCTGGTATTCCCAGGCGGTCTCCCATCCAAGTACTAACCAGGCCCGACCCTGCTTAGCTTCCGAGATCAGACGAGTTCGGGCGTTCTCAAGGTGGTATGGCCGTAAGCAAAATCTGCTGCCAAAATTGGGCTATTTGAATGGTTAGAACATTAGGGTAGTAAACCATATAAAGCTTACTAGGTCTCCCATCCAACAATAAAGCTTACAGCACCTGGTATTCCCAGGCGGTCTCCCATCCAAGTACTAACCAGGCCCGACCCTGCTTAGCTTCCGAGATCAGACGAGTTCGGGCGTTCTCAAGGTGGTATGGCCGTAAGCAAAATCTGCTGCCAAAATTGGGCTATTTGAATGGTTAGAACATTAGGGTAGTAAACCATATAAAGCTTACTAGGTCTCCCATCCAACAATAAAGCTTACAGCACCTGGTATTCCCAGGCGGTCTCCCATCCAAGTACTAACCAGGCCCGACCCTGCTTAGCTTCCGAGATCAGACGAGTTCGGGCGTTCTCAAGGTGGTATGGCCGTAAGCAAAATCTGCTGCCAAAATTGGGCTATTTGAATGGTTAGAACATTAGGGTAGTAAACCATATAAAGCTTACTAGGTCTCCCATCCAACAATAAAGCTTACAGCACCTGGTATTCCCAGGCGGTCTCCCATCCAAGTACTAACCAGGCCCGACCCTGCTTAGCTTCCGAGATCAGACGAGTTCGGGCGTTCTCAAGGTGGTATGGCCGTAAGCGAAATCTGCTGCCAAAATTGGGCTATTTGAAGAAAAAAAAAGAGACTCTTTCAGGCTTTCTGAAGAAACTCAGAGACGATTTCAGGCATTTTGAGGGGGAAAAAAGACAATTTAGGATTTTTGAACAATTTCATTGACTCTTTTTTTTTTTTTTTTTTTTTAAACAATAAAGCTTACAGCACCTGGTATTCCCAGGCGGTCTCCCATCCAAGTACTAACCAGGCCCGACCCTGCTTAGCTTCCGAGATCAGACGAGTTCGGGCGTTCTCAAGGTGGTATGGCCGTAAGCAAAATCTGCTGCCAAAATTGGGCTTTTTGAATGGTTAGAACATTAGGGTAGTAAACCATATAAAGCTTACTAGGTCTCCCATCCAACAATAAAGCTTACAGCACCTGGTATTCCCAGGCGGTCTCCCATCCAAGTACTAACCAGGCCCGACCCTGCTTAGCTTCCGAGATCAGACGAGTTCGGGCGTTCTCAAGGTGGTATGGCCGTAAGCAAAATCTGCTGCCAAAATTGGGCTTTTTGAATGGTTAGAACATTAGGGTAGTAAACCATCTAAAGCTTACTAGGTCTCCCATCCAACAATAAAGCTTACAGCACCTGGTATTCCCAGGCGGTCTCCCATCCAAGTACTAACCAGGCCCGACCCTGCTTAGCTTCCGAGATCAGACGAGTTCGGGCGTTCTCAAGGTGGTATGGCCGTAAGCGAAATCTGCTGCCAAAATTGGACTATTTGAATGGTTAGAACATTAGGGTAGTAAACCATATAAAGCTTACTAGGTCTCCCATCCAACAATAAAGCTTACAGCACCTGGTATTCCCAGGCGGTCTCCCATCCAAGTACTAACCAGGCCCGACCCTGCTTAGCTTCCGAGATCAGACGAGTTCGGGCGTTCTCAAGGTGGTATGGCCGTAAGCGAAATCTGCTGCCAAAATTGGGCTATTTGAAGAAAAAAAAAAGAGACTCTTTCAGGCTTTCTGAAGAAACTCAGAGACGATTTCAGGCATTTTGAGGGGGAAAAAAGACAATTTAGGATTTTTGAACCATTTCATTGACTCTTTTTTTTTTTTTTTTTTTTTTTAAACAATAAAGCTTACAGCACCTGGTATTCCCAGGCGGTCTCCCATCCAAGTACTAACCAGGCCCGACCCTGCTTAGCTTCCGAGATCAGACGAGTTCGGGTGTTCTCAAGGTGGTATGGCCGTAAGCAAAATCTGCTGCCAAAATTGGGCTATTTGAATGGTTAGAACATTAGGGTAGTAAACCATATAAAGCTTACTAGGTCTCCCATCCAACAATAAAGCTTACAGCACCTGGTATTCCCAGGCGGTCTCCCATCCAAGTACTAACCAGGCCCGACCCTGCTTAGCTTCCGAGATCAGACGAGTTCGGGCGTTCTCAAGGTGGTATGGCCGTAAGCAAAATCTGCTGCCAAAATTGGGCTATTTGAATGGTTAGAACATTAGGGTAGTAAACCATATAAAGCTTACTAGGTCTCCCATCCAACAATAAAGCTTACAGCACCTGGTATTCCCAGGCGGTCTCCCATCCAAGTACTAACCAGGCCCGACCCTGCTTAGCTTCCGAGATCAGACGAGTTCGGGCGTTCTCAAGGTGGTATGGCCGTAAGCAAAATCTGCTGCCAAAATTGGGCTATTTGAATGGTTAGAACATTAGGGTAGTAAACCATATAAAGCTTACTAGGTCTCCCATCCAACAATAAAGCTTACAGCACCTGGTATTCCCAGGCGGTCTCCCATCCAAGTACTAACCAGGCCCGACCCTGCTTAGCTTCCGAGATCAGACGAGTTCGGGCGTTCTCAAGGTGGTATGGCCGTAAGCAAAATCTGCTGCCAAAATTGGGCTTTTTGAATGGTTAGAACATTAGGGTAGTAAACCATATAAAGCTTACTAGGTCTCCCATCCAACAATAAAGCTTACAGCACCTGGTATTCCCAGGCGGTCTCCCATCCAAGTACTAACCAGGCCCGACCCTGCTTAGCTTCCGAGATCAGACGAGTTCGGGCGTTCTCAAGGTGGTATGGCCGTAAGCAAAATCTGCTGCCAAAATTGGGCTTTTTGAATGGTTAGAACATTAGGGTAGTAAACCATATAAAGCTTACTAGGTCTCCCATCCAACAATAAAGCTTACAGCACCTGGTATTCCCAGGCGGTCTCCCATCCAAGTACTAACCAGGCCCGACCCTGCTTAGCTTCCGAGATCAGACGAGTTCGGGCGTTCTCAAGGTGGTATGGCCGTAAGCCAAATCTGCTGCCAAAATTGGGCTATTTGAATGGTTAGAACATTAGGGTAGTAAACCATATAAAGCTTACTAGGTCTCCCATCCAACAATAAAGCTTACAGCACCTGGTATTCCCAGGCGGTCTCCCATCCAAGTACTAACCAGGCCCGACCCTGCTTAGCTTCCGAGATCAGACGAGTTCGGGCGTTCTCAAGGTGGTATGGCCGTAAGCGAAATCTGCTGCCAAAATTGGGCTATTTGAAGAAAAAAAAAAGAGACTCTTTCAGGCTTTCTGAAGAAACTCAGAGACGATTTCAGGCATTTTGAGGGGGAAAAAAGACAATTTAGGATTTTTGAACCATTTCATTGACTCTTTTTTTTTTTTTTTTTTAAACAATAAAGCTTACAGCACCTGGTATTCCCAGGCGGTCTCCCATCCAAGTACTAACCAGGCCCGACCCTGCTTAGCTTCCGAGATCAGACGAGTTCGGGCGTTCTCAAGGTGGTATGGCCGTAAGCAAAATCTGCTGCCAAAATTGGGCTATTTGAATGGTTAGAACATTAGGGTAGTAAACCATATAAAGCTTACTAGGTCTCCCATCCAACAATAAAGCTTACAGCACCTGGTATTCCCAGGCGGTCTCCCATCCAAGTACTAACCAGGCCCGACCCTGCTTAGCTTCCGAGATCAGACGAGTTCGGGCGTTCTCAAGGTGGTATGGCCGTAAGCAAAATCTGCTGCCAAAATTGGGCTATTTGAATGGTTAGAACATTAGGGTAGTAAACCATATAAAGCTTACTAGGTCTCCCATCCAACAATAAAGCTTACAGCACCTGGTATTCCCAGGCGGTCTCCCATCCAAGTACTAACCAGGCCCGACCCTGCTTAGCTTCCGAGATCAGACGAGTTCGGGCGTTCTCAAGGTGGTATGGCCGTAAGCAAAATCTGCTGCCAAAATTGGGCTATTTGAATGGTTAGAACATTAGGGTAGTAAACCATATAAAGCTTACTAGGTCTCCCATCCAACAATAAAGCTTACAGCACCTGGTATTCCCAGGCGGTCTCCCATCCAAGTACTAACCAGGCCCGACCCTGCTTAGCTTCCGAGATCAGACGAGTTCGGGCGTTCTCAAGGTGGTATGGCCGTAAGCAAAATCTGCTGCCAAAATTGGGCTATTTGAATGGTTAGAACATTAGGGTAGTAAACCATATAAAGCTTACTAGGTCTCCCATCCAACAATAAAGCTTACAGCACCTGGTATTCCCAGGCGGTCTCCCATCCAAGTACTAACCAGGCCCGACCCTGCTTAGCTTCCGAGATCAGACGAGTTCGGGCGTTCTCAAGGTGGTATGGCCGTAAGCGAAATCTGCTGCCAAAATTGGGCTATTTGAAGAAAAAAAAAAGAGACTCTTTCAGGCTTTCTGAAGAAACTCAGAGACGATTTCAGGCATTTTGAGGGGGAAAAAAGACAATTTAGGATTTTTGAACAATTTCATTGACTCTTATTTTTTTTTTTTTTTTTTTTAAACAATAAAGCTTACAGCACCTGGTATTCCCAGGCGGTCTCCCATCCAAGTACTAACCAGGCCCGACCCTGCTTAGCTTCCGAGATCAGACGAGTTCGGGTGTTCTCAAGGTGGTATGGCCGTAAGCAAAATCTGCTGCCAAAATTGGGCTATTTGAATGGTTAGAACATTAGGGTAGTAAACCATATAAAGCTTACTAGGTCTCCCATCCAACAATAAAGCTTACAGCACCTGGTATTCCCAGGCGGTCTCCCATCCAAGTACTAACCAGGCCCGACCCTGCTTAGCTTCCGAGATCAGACGAGTTCGGGCGTTCTCAAGGTGGTATG
>NW_028297295.1:65000-67500 GCF_988280905.1 Pimephales promelas
CTGGTATTCCCAGGCGGTCTCCCATCCAAGTACTAACCAGGCCCGACCCTGCTTAGCTTCCGAGATCAGACGAGTTCGGGCGTTCTCAAGGTGGTATGGCCGTAAGCAAAATCTGCTGCCAAAATTGGGCTTTTTGAATGGTTAGAACATTAGGGTAGTAAACCATATAAAGCTTACTAGGTCTCCCATCCAACAATAAAGCTTACAGCACCTGGTATTCCCAGGCGGTCTCCCATCCAAGTACTAACCAGGCCCGACCCTGCTTAGCTTCCGAGATCAGACGAGTTCGGGCGTTCTCAAGGTGGTATGGCCGTAAGCCAAATCTGCTGCCAAAATTGGGCTATTTGAATGGTTAGAACATTAGGGTAGTAAACCATATAAAGCTTACTAGGTCTCCCATCCAACAATAAAGCTTACAGCACCTGGTATTCCCAGGCGGTCTCCCATCCAAGTACTAACCAGGCCCGACCCTGCTTAGCTTCCGAGATCAGACGAGTTCGGGCGTTCTCAAGGTGGTATGGCCGTAAGCGAAATCTGCTGCCAAAATTGGGCTATTTGAAGAAAAAAAAAAGAGACTCTTTCAGGCTTTCTGAAGAAACTCAGAGACGATTTCAGGCATTTTGAGGGGGAAAAAAGACAATTTAGGATTTTTGAACCATTTCATTGACTCTTTTTTTTTTTTTTTTTTAAACAATAAAGCTTACAGCACCTGGTATTCCCAGGCGGTCTCCCATCCAAGTACTAACCAGGCCCGACCCTGCTTAGCTTCCGAGATCAGACGAGTTCGGGCGTTCTCAAGGTGGTATGGCCGTAAGCAAAATCTGCTGCCAAAATTGGGCTATTTGAATGGTTAGAACATTAGGGTAGTAAACCATATAAAGCTTACTAGGTCTCCCATCCAACAATAAAGCTTACAGCACCAGGGGCCCATTTCAATAAGGAGGTTCAACCAACTCTGAGTTAAAGCTTGAACTCTGAGTTGACTTACCCTGAGATGGGAAACTCTGAGTTTTCGGTTACAGAACAGCTGAAATTAGTTAGTTCAATCAACTCTGAGTTGACTGACTCAGGGTTAAGCGCGTGCACCACAACTATAAAAAGCCATTATCAATGGAGCGCAGATATTATGAGTCACCATGGCAACAGTGCCAGACAAAAAGAGGTGTTGGGTGTGATTAATTACCAAGTAATCTAAATATTGTAATTTAATTAAAGGGATTACTCTTAATTATTCTGTAATTTAAAATAAAATATGATGCAATTACATTTAATAGGCTACAGCATAAACTATAGACCAATTCAGTATAAAACAATAGTGGATTTAACATACATTTTAAAAGGTATATTTTTTATGTAACCTTCTCCCTCTACACACTTTGACCAATTCAAGAATAATTCATGCAATTGTATATTGTTAATTTGAAAGAATTAAAAGGGCAGTTTCTTGTTTATCCTCCTTGTATTGTTCGAGTGTTTAGGTTGATATAGGATTTAGCAATTAGTAATATGTAGACCAATATTTTCTAGAGATAGTAGCCTAATTATTACATTAATCTAACTACACCGTTGAAGATGTCATTTGTGGTTAATAATTCATTTTAGAGTAATTTACTGTTATATCATCAAGAGGTGAAACTGGAAGAATGTTATTCAACCTAAAGTAGGCTACTATTACTTTGATACATTTTTATTTAAGCAAAAGTAAAAATACCAGTCTAAAAATCTACTCAAGTAAAAAGTAGTTCATTTAAAACATGAGTTAAAGTCGCTGAGTAACTTATTTAACAGTGGGGGTGGGGGACTCCCCCATGTGGGGAGAGTTTCACAGTATGAGAACAGTCTCAGAAAATATTGCGGTTTATGGTATTAAAAAATTATTAAATATATAAACTGCATTGTTATATTACGGTTATCATCAGTTAAAATGACAGTTAGATAAATTAAACATTTGTTCAATAAAACATATCTAATCAACTAACTTCAATAATTGATTATAAGATTAACATATGATCAAAAACGGTGGTAATCAAGTAAAAAAAAAGTTTACCAAACGTTTTAAATCCTTTTATTTTTTAGCAAAGTGCTGCAAAACAGATTTAGTCAATTAGTCATGGACAAACAATATATATTCTTTAAAGAATGTGTAAATACGTTTTTATTATTGTTAGTGTTTAAACAGCACTTCCTCTTTAAAAAAGGGGAGGGGACCGCAAGAAACTCTGGGTTTACTGAAGAAAACCTGCTCCCGACCAGGTTAGGTTCACAGAGTAAGTTACCATGGTAACTGACTCTGAGTATAAGTTACCTCTCTTTCAGAAACGGGCTTGACTTACTCTGCTTTCTCAGGTTTAACTTACCCCCCTTTCTGAAACGCAAAACCCAGAGTTTCCCTCATTTCAAAGTTAACATACTCAGAGTTTTCACTTAACCTCCTTTCTGAAACAGGCCCCTGGTATTCCCAGGCGGTCTCCCATCCAAGTACTAACCAGGCCCGACCCTG
>NW_028297295.1:70000-75000 GCF_988280905.1 Pimephales promelas
ACAGCACCTGGTATTCCCAGGCGGTCTCCCATCCAAGTACTAACCAGGCCCGACCCTGCTTAGCTTCCGAGATCAGACGAGTTCGGGCGTTCTCAAGGTGGTATGGCCGTAAGCAAAATCTGCTGCCAAAATTGGGCTATTTGAATGGTTAGAACATTAGGGTAGTAAACCATATAAAGCTTACTAGGTCTCCCATCCAACAATAAAGCTTACAGCACCAGGGGCCCATTTCAATAAGGAGGTTCAACCAACTCTGAGTTAAAGCTTGAACTCTGAGTTGACTTACCCTGAGATGGGAAACTCTGAGTTTTCGGTTACAGAACAGCTGAAATTAGTTAGTTCAATCAACTCTGAGTTGACTGACTCAGGGTTAAGCGCGTGCACCACAACTATAAAAAGCCATTATCAATGGAGCGCAGATATTATGAGTCACCATGGCAACAGTGCCAGACAAAAAGAGGTGTTGGGTGTGATTAATTACCAAGTAATCTAAATATTGTAATTTAATTAAAGGGATTACTCTTAATTATTCTGTAATTTAAAATAAAATATGATGCAATTACATTTAATAGGCTACAGCATAAACTATAGACCAATTCAGTATAAAACAATAGTGGATTTAACATACATTTTAAAAGGTATATTTTTTATGTAACCTTCTCCCTCTACACACTTTGACCAATTCAAGAATAATTCATGCAATTGTATATTGTTAATTTGAAAGAATTAAAAGGGCAGTTTCTTGTTTATCCTCCTTGTATTGTTCGAGTGTTTAGGTTGATATAGGATTTAGCAATTAGTAATATGTAGACCAATATTTTCTAGAGATAGTAGCCTAATTATTACATTAATCTAACTACACCGTTGAAGATGTCATTTGTGGTTAATAATTCATTTTAGAGTAATTTACTGTTATATCATCAAGAGGTGAAACTGGAAGAATGTTATTCAACCTAAAGTAGGCTACTATTACTTTGATACATTTTTATTTAAGCAAAAGTAAAAATACCAGTCTAAAAATCTACTCAAGTAAAAAGTAGTTCATTTAAAACATGAGTTAAAGTCGCTGAGTAACTTATTTAACAGTGGGGGTGGGGGACTCCCCCATGTGGGGAGAGTTTCACAGTATGAGAACAGTCTCAGAAAATATTGCGGTTTATGGTATTAAAAAATTATTAAATATATAAACTGCATTGTTATATTACGGTTATCATCAGTTAAAATGACAGTTAGATAAATTAAACATTTGTTCAATAAAACATATCTAATCAACTAACTTCAATAATTGATTATAAGATTAACATATGATCAAAAACGGTGGTAATCAAGTAAAAAAAAAGTTTACCAAACGTTTTAAATCCTTTTATTTTTTAGCAAAGTGCTGCAAAACAGATTTAGTCAATTAGTCATGGACAAACAATATATATTCTTTAAAGAATGTGTAAATACGTTTTTATTATTGTTAGTGTTTAAACAGCACTTCCTCTTTAAAAAAGGGGAGGGGACCGCAAGAAACTCTGGGTTTACTGAAGAAAACCTGCTCCCGACCAGGTTAGGTTCACAGAGTAAGTTACCATGGTAACTGACTCTGAGTATAAGTTACCTCTCTTTCAGAAACGGGCTTGACTTACTCTGCTTTCTCAGGTTTAACTTACCCCCCTTTCTGAAACGCAAAACCCAGAGTTTCCCTCATTTCAAAGTTAACATACTCAGAGTTTTCACTTAACCTCCTTTCTGAAACAGGCCCCTGGTATTCCCAGGCGGTCTCCCATCCAAGTACTAACCAGGCCCGACCCTGCTTAGCTTCCGAGATCAGACGAGTTCGGGCGTTCTCAAGGTGGTATGGCCGTAAGCAAAATCTGCTGCCAAAATTGGGCTATTTGAATGGTTAGAACATTAGGGTAGTAAACCATATAAAGCTTACTAGGTCTCCCATCCAACAATAAAGCTTACAGCACCTGGTATTCCCAGGCGGTCTCCCATCCAAGTACTAACCAGGCCCGACCCTGCTTAGCTTCCGAGATCAGACGAGTTCGGGCGTTCTCAAGGTGGTATGGCCGTAAGCAAAATCTGCTGCCAAAATTGGGCTATTTGAATGGTTAGAACATTAGGGTAGTAAACCATATAAAGCTTACTAGGTCTCCCATCCAACAATAAAGCTTACAGCACCTGGTATTCCCAGGCGGTCTCCCATCCAAGTACTAACCAGGCCCGACCCTGCTTAGCTTCCGAGATCAGACGAGTTCGGGCGTTCTCAAGGTGGTATGGCCGTAAGCGAAATCTGCTGCCAAAATTGGGCTATTTGAAGAAAAAAAAAAGAGACTCTTTCAGGCTTTCTGAAGAAACTCAGAGACGATTTCAGGCATTTTGAGGGGGAAAAAAGACAATTTAGGATTTTTGAACAATTTCATTGACTCTTTTTTTTTTTTTTTTTTTTTAAACAATAAAGCTTACAGCACCTGGTATTCCCAGGCGGTCTCCCATCCAAGTACTAACCAGGCCCGACCCTGCTTAGCTTCCGAGATCAGACGAGTTCGGGCGTTCTCAAGGTGGTATGGCCGTAAGCAAAATCTGCTGCCAAAATTGGGCTTTTTGAATGGTTAGAACATTAGGGTAGTAAACCATATAAAGCTTACTAGGTCTCCCATCCAACAATAAAGCTTACAGCACCTGGTATTCCCAGGCGGTCTCCCATCCAAGTACTAACCAGGCCCGACCCTGCTTAGCTTCCGAGATCAGACGAGTTCGGGCGTTCTCAAGGTGGTATGGCCGTAAGCAAAATCTGCTGCCAAAATTGGGCTATTTGAATGGTTAGAACATTAGGGTAGTAAACCATATAAAGCTTACTAGGTCTCCCATCCAACAATAAAGCTTACAGCACCTGGTATTCCCAGGCGGTCTCCCATCCAAGTACTAACCAGGCCCGACCCTGCTTAGCTTCCGAGATCAGACGAGTTCGGGCGTTCTCAAGGTGGTATGGCCGTAAGCGAAATCTGCTGCCAAAATTGGGCTATTTGAAGAAAAAAAAAAGAGACTCTTTCAGGCTTTCTGAAGAAACTCAGAGACGATTTCAGGCATTTTGAGGGGGAAAAAAGACAATTTAGGATTTTTGAACCATTTCATTGACTCTTTTTTTTTTTTTTTTTAAACAATAAAGCTTACAGCACCTGGTATTCCCAGGCGGTCTCCCATCCAAGTACTAACCAGGCCCGACCCTGCTTAGCTTCCGAGATCAGACGAGTTCGGGCGTTCTCAAGGTGGTATGGCCGTAAGCAAAATCTGCTGCCAAAATTGGGCTATTTGAATGGTTAGAACATTAGGGTAGTAAACCATATAAAGCTTACTAGGTCTCCCATCCAACAATAAAGCTTACAGCACCTGGTATTCCCAGGCGGTCTCCCATCCAAGTACTAACCAGGCCCGACCCTGCTTAGCTTCCGAGATTAGACGAGTTCGGGCGTTCTCAAGGTGGTATGGCCGTAAGCAAAATCTGCTGCCAAAATTGGGCTATTTGAATGGTTAGAACATTAGGGTAGTAAACCATATAAAGCTTACTAGGTCTCCCATCCAACAATAAAGCTTACAGCACCTGGTATTCCCAGGCGGTCTCCCATCCAAGTACTAACCAGGCCCGACCCTGCTTAGCTTCCGAGATCAGACGAGTTCGGGCGTTCTCAAGGTGGTATGGCCGTAAGCAAAATCTGCTGCCAAAATTGGGCTATTTGAATGGTTAGAACATTAGGGTAGTAAACCATATAAAGCTTACTAGGTCTCCCATCCAACAATAAAGCTTACAGCACCTGGTATTCCCAGGCGGTCTCCCATCCAAGTACTAACCAGGCCCGACCCTGCTTAGCTTCCGAGATCAGACGAGTTCGGGCGTTCTCAAGGTGGTATGGCCGTAAGCGAAATCTGCTGCCAAAATTGGGCTATTTGAAGAAAAAAAAAAGAGACTCTTTCAGGCTTTCTGAAGAAACTCAGAGACGATTTCAGGCATTTTGAGGGGGAAAAAAGACAATTTAGGATTTTTGAACCATTTCATTGACTCTTTTTTTTTTTTTTTTTTTAAACAATAAAGCTTACAGCACCTGGTATTCCCAGGCGGTCTCCCATCCAAGTACTAACCAGGCCCGACCCTGCTTAGCTTCCGAGATCAGACGAGTTCGGGCGTTCTCAAGGTGGTATGGCCGTAAGCAAAATCTGCTGCCAAAATTGGGCTATTTGAATGGTTAGAACATTAGGGTAGTAAACCATATAAAGCTTACTAGGTCTCCCATCCAACAATAAAGCTTACAGCACCTGGTATTCCCAGGCGGTCTCCCATCCAAGTACTAACCAGGCCCGACCCTGCTTAGCTTCCGAGATCAGACGAGTTCGGGCGTTCTCAAGGTGGTATGGCCGTAAGCAAAATCTGCTGCCAAAATTGGGCTATTTGAATGGTTAGAACATTAGAGTAGTAAACCATATAAAGCTTACTAGGTCTCCCATCCAACAATAAAGCTTACAGCACCTGGTATTCCCAGGCGGTCTCCCATCCAAGTACTAACCAGGCCCGACCCTGCTTAGCTTCCGAGATCAGACGAGTTCGGGCGTTCTCAAGGTGGTATGGCCGTAAGCGAAATCTGCTGCCAAAATTGGGCTATTTGAATGGTTAGAACATTAGGGTAGTAAACCATATAAAGCTTACTAGGTCTCCCATCCAACAATAAAGCTTACAGCACCTGGTATTCCCAGGCGGTCTCCCATCCAAGTACTAACCAGGCCCGACCCTGCTTAGCTTCCGAGATCAGACGAGTTCGGGCGTTCTCAAGGTGGTATGGCCGTAAGCAAAATCTGCTGCCAAAATTGGGCTTTTTGAATGGTTAGAACATTAGGGTAGTAAACCATATAAAGCTTACTAGGTCTCCCATCCAACAATAAAGCTTACAGCACCTGGTATTCCCAGGCGGTCTCCCATCCAAGTACTAACCAGGCCCGACCCTGCTTAGCTTCCGAGATCA
>NW_028297295.1:85000-90000 GCF_988280905.1 Pimephales promelas
TGGGCTTTTTGAATGGTTAGAACATTAGGGTAGTAAACCATATAAAGCTTACTAGGTCTCCCATCCAACAATAAAGCTTACAGCACCTGGTATTCCCAGGCGGTCTCCCATCCAAGTACTAACCAGGCCCGACCCTGCTTAGCTTCCGAGATCAGACGAGTTCGGGCGTTCTCAAGGTGGTATGGCCGTAAGCCAAATCTGCTGCCAAAATTGGGCTATTTGAATGGTTAGAACATTAGGGTAGTAAACCATATAAAGCTTACTAGGTCTCCCATCCAACAATAAAGCTTACAGCACCTGGTATTCCCAGGCGGTCTCCCATCCAAGTACTAACCAGGCCCGACCCTGCTTAGCTTCCGAGATCAGACGAGTTCGGGCGTTCTCAAGGTGGTATGGCCGTAAGCGAAATCTGCTGCCAAAATTGGGCTATTTGAAGAAAAAAAAAAGAGACTCTTTCAGGCTTTCTGAAGAAACTCAGAGACGATTTCAGGCATTTTGAGGGGGAAAAAAGACAATTTAGGATTTTTGAACCATTTCATTGACTCTTTTTTTTTTTTTTTTTTAAACAATAAAGCTTACAGCACCTGGTATTCCCAGGCGGTCTCCCATCCAAGTACTAACCAGGCCCGACCCTGCTTAGCTTCCGAGATCAGACGAGTTCGGGCGTTCTCAAGGTGGTATGGCCGTAAGCAAAATCTGCTGCCAAAATTGGGCTATTTGAATGGTTAGAACATTAGGGTAGTAAACCATATAAAGCTTACTAGGTCTCCCATCCAACAATAAAGCTTACAGCACCAGGGGCCCATTTCAATAAGGAGGTTCAACCAACTCTGAGTTAAAGCTTGAACTCTGAGTTGACTTACCCTGAGATGGGAAACTCTGAGTTTTCGGTTACAGAACAGCTGAAATTAGTTAGTTCAATCAACTCTGAGTTGACTGACTCAGGGTTAAGCGCGTGCACCACAACTATAAAAAGCCATTATCAATGGAGCGCAGATATTATGAGTCACCATGGCAACAGTGCCAGACAAAAAGAGGTGTTGGGTGTGATTAATTACCAAGTAATCTAAATATTGTAATTTAATTAAAGGGATTACTCTTAATTATTCTGTAATTTAAAATAAAATATGATGCAATTACATTTAATAGGCTACAGCATAAACTATAGACCAATTCAGTATAAAACAATAGTGGATTTAACATACATTTTAAAAGGTATATTTTTTATGTAACCTTCTCCCTCTACACACTTTGACCAATTCAAGAATAATTCATGCAATTGTATATTGTTAATTTGAAAGAATTAAAAGGGCAGTTTCTTGTTTATCCTCCTTGTATTGTTCGAGTGTTTAGGTTTTTCATTTCATTTCATTTATTTTCTATTCTTTCTTTTCATGGTAATGCAACACGAAATACCACAAAAACAATTTAACAAATCAAACCAACACAAAGTACATTCCATGACAAAGAAAAGAACAGGAGTAGGATGAAGAAAAAAATCTTATAAGCTCCTACCCCATTCCTATTGGTTGATATAGGATTTAGCAATTAGTAATATGTAGACCAATATTTTCTAGAGATAGTAGCCTAATTATTACATTAATCTAACTACACCGTTGAAGATGTCATTTGTGGTTAATAATTCATTTTAGAGTAATTTACTGTTATATCATCAAGAGGTGAAACTGGAAGAATGTTATTCAACCTAAAGTAGGCTACTATTACTTTGATACATTTTTATTTAAGCAAAAGTAAAAATACCAGTCTAAAAATCTACTCAAGTAAAAAGTAGTTCATTTAAAACATGAGTTAAAGTCGCTGAGTAACTTATTTAACAGTGGGGGTGGGGGACTCCCCCATGTGGGGAGAGTTTCACAGTATGAGAACAGTCTCAGAAAATATTGCGGTTTATGGTATTAAAAAATTATTAAATATATAAACTGCATTGTTATATTACGGTTATCATCAGTTAAAATGACAGTTAGATAAATTAAACATTTGTTCAATAAAACATATCTAATCAACTAACTTCAATAATTGATTATAAGATTAACATATGATCAAAAACGGTGGTAATCAAGTAAAAAAAAAGTTTACCAAACGTTTTAAATCCTTTTATTTTTTAGCAAAGTGCTGCAAAACAGATTTAGTCAATTAGTCATGGACAAACAATATATATTCTTTAAAGAATGTGTAAATACATTTTTATTATTGTTAGTGTTTAAACAGCACTTCCTCTTTAAAAAAGGGGAGGGGACCGCAAGAAACTCTGGGTTTACTGAAGAAAACCTGCTCCCGACCAGGTTAGGTTCACAGAGTAAGTTACCATGGTAACTGACTCTGAGTATAAGTTACCTCTCTTTCAGAAACGGGCTTGACTTACTCTGCTTTCTCAGGTTTAACTTACCCCCCTTTCTGAAACGCAAAACCCAGAGTTTCCCTCATTTCAAAGTTAACATACTCAGAGTTTTCACTTAACCTCCTTTCTGAAACAGGCCCCTGGTATTCCCAGGCGGTCTCCCATCCAAGTACTAACCAGGCCCGACCCTGCTTAGCTTCCGAGATCAGACGAGTTCGGGCGTTCTCAAGGTGGTATGGCCGTAAGCAAAATCTGCTGCCAAAATTGGGCTTTTTGAATGGTTAGAACATTAGGGTAGTAAACCATATAAAGCTTACTAGGTCTCCCATCCAACAATAAAGCTTACAGCACCTGGTATTCCCAGGCGGTCTCCCATCCAAGTACTAACCAGGCCCGACCCTGCTTAGCTTCCGAGATCAGACGAGTTCGGGCGTTCTCAAGGTGGTATGGCCGTAAGCGAAATCTGCTGCCAAAATTGGGCTATTTGAAGAAAAAAAAAGAGACTCTTTCAGGCTTTCTGAAGAAACTCAGAGACGATTTCAGGCATTTTGAGGGGGAAAAAAGACAATTTAGGATTTTTGAACCATTTCATTGACTCTTTTTTTTTTTTTTTTTAAACAATAAAGCTTACAGCACCTGGTATTCCCAGGCGGTCTCCCATCCAAGTACTAACCAGGCCCGACCCTGCTTAGCTTCCGAGATCAGACGAGTTCGGGCGTTCTCAAGGTGGTATGGCCGTAAGCAAAATCTGCTGCCAAAATTGGGCTATTTGAATGGTTAGAACATTAGGGTAGTAAACCATATAAAGCTTACTAGGTCTCCCATCCAACAATAAAGCTTACAGCACCTGGTATTCCCAGGCGGTCTCCCATCCAAGTACTAACCAGGCCCGACCCTGCTTAGCTTCCGAGATCAGACGAGTTCGGGCGTTCTCAAGGTGGTATGGCCGTAAGCAAAATCTGCTGCCAAAATTGGGCTATTTGAATGGTTAGAACATTAGGGTAGTAAACCATATAAAGCTTACTAGGTCTCCCATCCAACAATAAAGCTTACAGCACCTGGTATTCCCAGGCGGTCTCCCATCCAAGTACTAACCAGGCCCGACCCTGCTTAGCTTCCGAGATCAGACGAGTTCGGGCGTTCTCAAGGTGGTATGGCCGTAAGCAAAATCTGCTGCCAAAATTGGGCTATTTGAATGGTTAGAACATTAGGGTAGTAAACCATATAAAGCTTACCAGGTCTCCCATCCAACAATAAAGCTTACAGCACCTGGTATTCCCAGGCGGTCTCCCATCCAAGTACTAACCAGGCCCGACCCTGCTTAGCTTCCGAGATCAGACGAGTTCGGGCGTTCTCAAGGTGGTATGGCCGTAAGCGAAATCTGCTGCCAAAATTGGGCTATTTGAAGAAAAAAAAAGAGACTCTTTCAGGCTTTCTGAAGAAACTCAGAGACGATTTCAGGCATTTTGAGGGGGAAAAAAGACAATTTAGGATTTTTGAACAATTTCATTGACTCTTTTTTTTTTTTTTTTTTTTTTTAAACAATAAAGCTTACAGCACCTGGTATTCCCAGGCGGTCTCCCATCCAAGTACTAACCAGGCCCGACCCTGCTTAGCTTCCGAGATCAGACGAGTTCGGGCGTTCTCAAGGTGGTATGGCCGTAAGCAAAATCTGCTGCCAAAATTGGGCTTTTTGAATGGTTAGAACATTAGGGTAGTAAACCATATAAAGCTTACTAGGTCTCCCATCCAACAATAAAGCTTACAGCACCTGGTATTCCCAGGCGGTCTCCCATCCAAGTACTAACCAGGCCCGACCCTGCTTAGCTTCCGAGATCAGACGAGTTCGGGCGTTCTCAAGGTGGTATGGCCGTAAGCAAAATCTGCTGCCAAAATTGGGCTATTTGAATGGTTAGAACATTAGGGTAGTAAACCATATAAAGCTTACTAGGTCTCCCATCCAACAATAAAGCTTACAGCACCTGGTATTCCCAGGCGGTCTCCCATCCAAGTACTAACCAGGCCCGACCCTGCTTAGCTTCCGAGATCAGACGAGTTCGGGCGTTCTCAAGGTGGTATGGCCGTAAGCGAAATCTGCTGCCAAAATTGGGCTATTTGAAGAAAAAAAAAAGAGACTCTTTCAGGCTTTCTGAAGAAACTCAGAGACGATTTCAGGCATTTTGAGGGGGAAAAAAGACAATTTAGGATTTTTGAACCATTTCATTGACTCTTTTTTTTTTTTTTTTTAAACAATAAAGCTTACAGCACCTGGTATTCCCAGGCGGTCTCCCATCCAAGTACTAACCAGGCCCGACCCTGCTTAGCTTCCGAGATCAGACGAGTTCGGGCGTTCTCAAGGTGGTATGGCCGTAAGCAAAATCTGCTGCCAAAATTGGGCTATTTGAATGGTTAGAACATTAGGGTAGTAAACCATATAAAGCTTACTAGGTCTCCCATCCAACAATAAAGCTTACAGCACCTGGTATTCCCAGGCGGTCTCCCATCCAAGTACTAACCAGGCCCGACCCTGCTTAGCTTCCGAGATCAGACGAGTTCGGGCGTTCTCAAGGTGGTATGGCCGTAAGCAAAATCTGCTGCCAAAATTGGGCTATTTGAATGGTTAGAACATTAGGGTAGTAAA
>NW_028297295.1:105000-107500 GCF_988280905.1 Pimephales promelas
GGCGGTCTCCCATCCAAGTACTAACCAGGCCCGACCCTGCTTAGCTTCCGAGATCAGACGAGTTCGGGCGTTCTCAAGGTGGTATGGCCGTAAGCAAAATCTGCTGCCAAAATTGGGCTATTTGAATGGTTAGAACATTAGGGTAGTAAACCATATAAAGCTTACTAGGTCTCCCATCCAACAATAAAGCTTACAGCACCTGGTATTCCCAGGCGGTCTCCCATCCAAGTACTAACCAGGCCCGACCCTGCTTAGCTTCCGAGATTAGACGAGTTCGGGCGTTCTCAAGGTGGTATGGCCGTAAGCAAAATCTGCTGCCAAAATTGGGCTATTTGAATGGTTAGAACATTAGGGTAGTAAACCATATAAAGCTTACTAGGTCTCCCATCCAACAATAAAGCTTACAGCACCTGGTATTCCCAGGCGGTCTCCCATCCAAGTACTAACCAGGCCCGACCCTGCTTAGCTTCCGAGATCAGACGAGTTCGGGCGTTCTCAAGGTGGTATGGCCGTAAGCAAAATCTGCTGCCAAAATTGGGCTATTTGAATGGTTAGAACATTAGGGTAGTAAACCATATAAAGCTTACTAGGTCTCCCATCCAACAATAAAGCTTACAGCACCTGGTATTCCCAGGCGGTCTCCCATCCAAGTACTAACCAGGCCCGACCCTGCTTAGCTTCCGAGATCAGACGAGTTCGGGCGTTCTCAAGGTGGTATGGCCGTAAGCGAAATCTGCTGCCAAAATTGGGCTATTTGAAGAAAAAAAAAAGAGACTCTTTCAGGCTTTCTGAAGAAACTCAGAGACGATTTCAGGCATTTTGAGGGGGAAAAAAGACAATTTAGGATTTTTGAACCATTTCATTGACTCTTTTTTTTTTTTTTTTTAAACAATAAAGCTTACAGCACCTGGTATTCCCAGGCGGTCTCCCATCCAAGTACTAACCAGGCCCGACCCTGCTTAGCTTCCGAGATCAGACGAGTTCGGGCGTTCTCAAGGTGGTATGGCCGTAAGCAAAATCTGCTGCCAAAATTGGGCTATTTGAATGGTTAGAACATTAGGGTAGTAAACCATATAAAGCTTACTAGGTCTCCCATCCAACAATAAAGCTTACAGCACCTGGTATTCCCAGGCGGTCTCCCATCCAAGTACTAACCAGGCCCGACCCTGCTTAGCTTCCGAGATCAGACGAGTTCGGGCGTTCTCAAGGTGGTATGGCCGTAAGCAAAATCTGCTGCCAAAATTGGGCTATTTGAATGGTTAGAACATTAGAGTAGTAAACCATATAAAGCTTACTAGGTCTCCCATCCAACAATAAAGCTTACAGCACCTGGTATTCCCAGGCGGTCTCCCATCCAAGTACTAACCAGGCCCGACCCTGCTTAGCTTCCGAGATCAGACGAGTTCGGGCGTTCTCAAGGTGGTATGGCCGTAAGCGAAATCTGCTGCCAAAATTGGGCTATTTGAATGGTTAGAACATTAGGGTAGTAAACCATATAAAGCTTACTAGGTCTCCCATCCAACAATAAAGCTTACAGCACCTGGTATTCCCAGGCGGTCTCCCATCCAAGTACTAACCAGGCCCGACCCTGCTTAGCTTCCGAGATCAGACGAGTTCGGGCGTTCTCAAGGTGGTATGGCCGTAAGCAAAATCTGCTGCCAAAATTGGGCTTTTTGAATGGTTAGAACATTAGGGTAGTAAACCATATAAAGCTTACTAGGTCTCCCATCCAACAATAAAGCTTACAGCACCTGGTATTCCCAGGCGGTCTCCCATCCAAGTACTAACCAGGCCCGACCCTGCTTAGCTTCCGAGATCAGACGAGTTCGGGCGTTCTCAAGGTGGTATGGCCGTAAGCAAAATCTGCTGCCAAAATTGGGCTTTTTGAATGGTTAGAACATTAGGGTAGTAAACCATATAAAGCTTACAAGGTCTCCCATCCAACAATAAAGCTTACAGCACCTGGTATTCCCAGGCGGTCTCCCATCCAAGTACTAACCAGGCCCGACCCTGCTTAGCTTCCGAGATCAGACGAGTTCGGGCGTTCTCAAGGTGGTATGGCCGTAAGCGAAATCTGCTGCCAAAATTGGGCTATTTGAAGAAAAAAAAAAGAGACTCTTTCAGGCTTTCTGAAGAAACTCAGAGACGATTTCAGGCATTTTGAGGGGGAAAAAAGACAATTTAGGATTTTTGAACCATTTCATTGACTCTTTTTTTTTTTTTTTTTAAACAATAAAGCTTACAGCACCTGGTATTCCCAGGCGGTCTCCCATCCAAGTACTAACCAGGCCCGACCCTGCTTAGCTTCCGAGATCAGACGAGTTCGGGCGTTCTCAAGGTGGTATGGCCGTAAGCGAAATCTGCTGCCAAAATTGGGCTATTTGAATGGTTAGAACATTAGGGTAGTAAACCATATAAAGCTTACTAGGTCTCCCATCCAACAATAAAGCTTACAGCACCTGGTATTCCCAGGCGGTCTCCCATCCAAGTACTAACCAGG
>NW_028297295.1:120000-125000 GCF_988280905.1 Pimephales promelas
CCAAAATTGGGCTATTTGAAGAAAAAAAAAAGAGACTCTTTCAGGCTTTCTGAAGAAACTCAGAGACGATTTCAGGCATTTTGAGGGGGAAAAAAGACAATTTAGGATTTTTGAACCATTTCATTGACTCTTTTTTTTTTTTTTTTTTAAACAATAAAGCTTACAGCACCTGGTATTCCCAGGCGGTCTCCCATCCAAGTACTAACCAGGCCCGACCCTGCTTAGCTTCCGAGATCAGACGAGTTCGGGCGTTCTCAAGGTGGTATGGCCGTAAGCAAAATCTGCTGCCAAAATTGGGCTATTTGAATGGTTAGAACATTAGGGTAGTAAACCATATAAAGCTTACTAGGTCTCCCATCCAACAATAAAGCTTACAGCACCAGGGGCCCATTTCAATAAGGAGGTTCAACCAACTCTGAGTTAAAGCTTGAACTCTGAGTTGACTTACCCTGAGATGGGAAACTCTGAGTTTTCGGTTACAGAACAGCTGAAATTAGTTAGTTCAATCAACTCTGAGTTGACTGACTCAGGGTTAAGCGCGTGCACCACAACTATAAAAAGCCATTATCAATGGAGCGCAGATATTATGAGTCACCATGGCAACAGTGCCAGACAAAAAGAGGTGTTGGGTGTGATTAATTACCAAGTAATCTAAATATTGTAATTTAATTAAAGGGATTACTCTTAATTATTCTGTAATTTAAAATAAAATATGATGCAATTACATTTAATAGGCTACAGCATAAACTATAGACCAATTCAGTATAAAACAATAGTGGATTTAACATACATTTTAAAAGGTATATTTTTTATGTAACCTTCTCCCTCTACACACTTTGACCAATTCAAGAATAATTCATGCAATTGTATATTGTTAATTTGAAAGAATTAAAAGGGCAGTTTCTTGTTTATCCTCCTTGTATTGTTCGAGTGTTTAGGTTGATATAGGATTTAGCAATTAGTAATATGTAGACCAATATTTTCTAGAGATAGTAGCCTAATTATTACATTAATCTAACTACACCGTTGAAGATGTCATTTGTGGTTAATAATTAATTTTAGAGTAATTTACTGTTATATCATCAAGAGGTGAAACTGGAAGAATGTTATTCAACCTAAAGTAGGCTACTATTACTTTGATACATTTTTATTTAAGCAAAAGTAAAAATACCAGTCTAAAAATCTACTCAAGTAAAAAGTAGTTCATTTAAAACATGAGTTAAAGTCGCTGAGTAACTTATTTAACAGTGGGGGTGGGGGACTCCCCCATGTGGGGAGAGTTTCACAGTATGAGAACAGTCTCAGAAAATATTGCGGTTTATGGTATTAAAAAATTATTAAATATATAAACTGCATTGTTATATTACGGTTATCATCAGTTAAAATGACAGTTAGATAAATTAAACATTTGTTCAATAAAACATATCTAATCAACTAACTTCAATAATTGATTATAAGATTAACATATGATCAAAAACGGTGGTAATCAAGTAAAAAAAAAGTTTACCAAACGTTTTAAATCCTTTTATTTTTTAGCAAAGTGCTGCAAAACAGATTTAGTCAATTAGTCATGGACAAACAATATATATTCTTTAAAGAATGTGTAAATACATTTTTATTATTGTTAGTGTTTAAACAGCACTTCCTCTTTAAAAAAGGGGAGGGGACCGCAAGAAACTCTGGGTTTACTGAAGAAAACCTGCTCCCGACCAGGTTAGGTTCACAGAGTAAGTTACCATGGTAACTGACTCTGAGTATAAGTTACCTCTCTTTCAGAAACGGGCTTGACTTACTCTGCTTTCTCAGGTTTAACTTACCCCCCTTTCTGAAACGCAAAACCCAGAGTTTCCCTCATTTCAAAGTTAACATACTCAGAGTTTTCACTTAACCTCCTTTCTGAAACAGGCCCCTGGTATTCCCAGGCGGTCTCCCATCCAAGTACTAACCAGGCCCGACCCTGCTTAGCTTCCGAGATCAGACGAGTTCGGGCGTTCTCAAGGTGGTATGGCCGTAAGCAAAATCTGCTGCCAAAATTGGGCTATTTGAATGGTTAGAACATTAGGGTAGTAAACCATATAAAGCTTACTAGGTCTCCCATCCAACAATAAAGCTTACAGCACCTGGTATTCCCAGGCGGTCTCCCATCCAAGTACTAACCAGGCCCGACCCTGCTTAGCTTCCGAGATCAGACGAGTTCGGGCGTTCTCAAGGTGGTATGGCCGTAAGCAAAATCTGCTGCCAAAATTGGGCTATTTGAATGGTTAGAACATTAGGGTAGTAAACCATATAAAGCTTACTAGGTCTCCCATCCAACAATAAAGCTTACAGCACCTGGTATTCCCAGGCGGTCTCCCATCCAAGTACTAACCAGGCCCGACCCTGCTTAGCTTCCGAGATCAGACGAGTTCGGGCGTTCTCAAGGTGGTATGGCCGTAAGCGAAATCTGCTGCCAAAATTGGGCTATTTGAAGAAAAAAAAAAGAGACTCTTTCAGGCTTTCTGAAGAAACTCAGAGACGATTTCAGGCATTTTGAGGGGGAAAAAAGACAATTTAGGATTTTTGAACCATTTCATTGACTCTTTTTTTTTTTTTTTTTAAACAATAAAGCTTACAGCACCTGGTATTCCCAGGCGGTCTCCCATCCAAGTACTAACCAGGCCCGACCCTGCTTAGCTTCCGAGATCAGACGAGTTCGGGCGTTCTCAAGGTGGTATGGCCGTAAGCAAAATCTGCTGCCAAAATTGGGCTATTTGAATGGTTAGAACATTAGGGTAGTAAACCATATAAAGCTTACTAGGTCTCCCATCCAACAATAAAGCTTACAGCACCTGGTATTCCCAGGCGGTCTCCCATCCAAGTACTAACCAGGCCCGACCCTGCTTAGCTTCCGAGATTAGACGAGTTCGGGCGTTCTCAAGGTGGTATGGCCGTAAGCAAAATCTGCTGCCAAAATTGGGCTATTTGAATGGTTAGAACATTAGGGTAGTAAACCATATAAAGCTTACTAGGTCTCCCATCCAACAATAAAGCTTACAGCACCTGGTATTCCCAGGCGGTCTCCCATCCAAGTACTAACCAGGCCCGACCCTGCTTAGCTTCCGAGATCAGACGAGTTCGGGCGTTCTCAAGGTGGTATGGCCGTAAGCAAAATCTGCTGCCAAAATTGGGCTATTTGAATGGTTAGAACATTAGGGTAGTAAACCATATAAAGCTTACTAGGTCTCCCATCCAACAATAAAGCTTACAGCACCTGGTATTCCCAGGCGGTCTCCCATCCAAGTACTAACCAGGCCCGACCCTGCTTAGCTTCCGAGATCAGACGAGTTCGGGCGTTCTCAAGGTGGTATGGCCGTAAGCGAAATCTGCTGCCAAAATTGGGCTATTTGAAGAAAAAAAAAAGAGACTCTTTCAGGCTTTCTGAAGAAACTCAGAGACGATTTCAGGCATTTTGAGGGGGAAAAAAGACAATTTAGGATTTTTGAACCATTTCATTGACTCTTTTTTTTTTTTTTTTTTTTAAACAATAAAGCTTACAGCACCTGGTATTCCCAGGCGGTCTCCCATCCAAGTACTAACCAGGCCCGACCCTGCTTAGCTTCCGAGATCAGACGAGTTCGGGCGTTCTCAAGGTGGTATGGCCGTAAGCAAAATCTGCTGCCAAAATTGGGCTATTTGAATGGTTAGAACATTAGGGTAGTAAACCATATAAAGCTTACTAGGTCTCCCATCCAACAATAAAGCTTACAGCACCTGGTATTCCCAGGCGGTCTCCCATCCAAGTACTAACCAGGCCCGACCCTGCTTAGCTTCCGAGATCAGACGAGTTCGGGCGTTCTCAAGGTGGTATGGCCGTAAGCAAAATCTGCTGCCAAAATTGGGCTATTTGAATGGTTAGAACATTAGAGTAGTAAACCATATAAAGCTTACTAGGTCTCCCATCCAACAATAAAGCTTACAGCACCTGGTATTCCCAGGCGGTCTCCCATCCAAGTACTAACCAGGCCCGACCCTGCTTAGCTTCCGAGATCAGACGAGTTCGGGCGTTCTCAAGGTGGTATGGCCGTAAGCGAAATCTGCTGCCAAAATTGGGCTATTTGAATGGTTAGAACATTAGGGTAGTAAACCATATAAAGCTTACTAGGTCTCCCATCCAACAATAAAGCTTACAGCACCTGGTATTCCCAGGCGGTCTCCCATCCAAGTACTAACCAGGCCCGACCCTGCTTAGCTTCCGAGATCAGACGAGTTCGGGCGTTCTCAAGGTGGTATGGCCGTAAGCAAAATCTGCTGCCAAAATTGGGCTTTTTGAATGGTTAGAACATTAGGGTAGTAAACCATATAAAGCTTACTAGGTCTCCCATCCAACAATAAAGCTTACAGCACCTGGTATTCCCAGGCGGTCTCCCATCCAAGTACTAACCAGGCCCGACCCTGCTTGGCTTCCGAGATCAGACGAGTTCGGGCGTTCTCAAGGTGGTATGGCCGTAAGCAAAATCTGCTGCCAAAATTGGGCTTTTTGAATGGTTAGAACATTAGGGTAGTAAACCATATAAAGCTTACTAGGTCTCCCATCCAACAATAAAGCTTACAGCACCTGGTATTCCCAGGCGGTCTCCCATCCAAGTACTAACCAGGCCCGACCCTGCTTAGCTTCCGAGATCAGACGAGTTCGGGCGTTCTCAAGGTGGTATGGCCGTAAGCGAAATCTGCTGCCAAAATTGGGCTATTTGAAGAAAAAAAAAAGAGACTCTTTCAGGCTTTCTGAAGAAACTCAGAGACGATTTCAGGCATTTTGAGGGGGAAAAAAGACAATTTAGGATTTTTGAACCATTTCATTGACTCTTTTTTTTTTTTTTTTTAAACAATAAAGCTTACAGCACCTGGTATTCCCAGGCGGTCTCCCATCCAAGTACTAACCAGGCCCGACCCTGCTTAGCTTCCGAGATCAGACGAGTTCGGGCGTTCTCAAGGTGGTATGGCCGTAAGCAAAATCTGCTGCC
>NW_028297295.1:130000-132500 GCF_988280905.1 Pimephales promelas
GTTCTCAAGGTGGTATGGCCGTAAGCAAAATCTGCTGCCAAAATTGGGCTATTTGAATGGTTAGAACATTAGGGTAGTAAACCATATAAAGCTTACTAGGTCTCCCATCCAACAATAAAGCTTACAGCACCTGGTATTCCCAGGCGGTCTCCCATCCAAGTACTAACCAGGCCCGACCCTGCTTAGCTTCCGAGATCAGACGAGTTCGGGCGTTCTCAAGGTGGTATGGCCGTAAGCGAAATCTGCTGCCAAAATTGGGCTATTTGAAGAAAAAAAAAAAAACTCTTTCAGGCTTTCTGAAGAAACTCAGAGACGATTTCAGGCATTTTGAGGGGGAAAAAAGACAATTTAGGATTTTTGAACCATTTCATTGACTCTTTTTTTTTTTTTTTTTTAAACAATAAAGCTTACAGCACCTGGTATTCCCAGGCGGTCTCCCATCCAAGTACTAACCAGGCCCGACCCTGCTTAGCTTCCGAGATCAGACGAGTTCGGGCGTTCTCAAGGTGGTATGGCCGTAAGCAAAATCTGCTGCCAAAATTGGGCTATTTGAATGGTTAGAACATTAGGGTAGTAAACCATATAAAGCTTACTAGGTCTCCCATCCAACAATAAAGCTTACAGCACCTGGTATTCCCAGGCGGTCTCCCATCCAAGTACTAACCAGGCCCGACCCTGCTTAGCTTCCGAGATCAGACGAGTTCGGGCGTTCTCAAGGTGGTATGGCCGTAAGCAAAATCTGCTGCCAAAATTGGGCTATTTGAATGGTTAGAACATTAGGGTAGTAAACCATATAAAGCTTACTAGGTCTCCCATCCAACAATAAAGCTTACAGCACCTGGTATTCCCAGGCGGTCTCCCATCCAAGTACTAACCAGGCCCGACCCTGCTTAGCTTCCGAGATCAGACGAGTTCGGGCGTTCTCAAGGTGGTATGGCCGTAAGCAAAATCTGCTGCCAAAATTGGGCTATTTGAATGGTTAGAACATTAGGGTAGTAAACCATATAAAGCTTACTAGGTCTCCCATCCAACAATAAAGCTTACAGCACCTGGTATTCCCAGGCGGTCTCCCATCCAAGTACTAACCAGGCCCGACCCTGCTTAGCTTCCGAGATCAGACGAGTTCGGGCGTTCTCAAGGTGGTATGGCCGTAAGCGAAATCTGCTGCCAAAATTGGGCTATTTGAAGAAAAAAAAAAGAGACTCTTTCAGGCTTTCTGAAGAAACTCAGAGACGATTTCAGGCATTTTGAGGGGGAAAAAAGACAATTTAGGATTTTTGAACAATTTCATTGACTCTTTTTTTTTTTTTTTTTTTTTTAAACAATAAAGCTTACAGCACCTGGTATTCCCAGGCGGTCTCCCATCCAAGTACTAACCAGGCCCGACCCTGCTTAGCTTCCGAGATCAGACGAGTTCGGGCGTTCTCAAGGTGGTATGGCCGTAAGCAAAATCTGCTGCCAAAATTGGGCTTTTTGAATGGTTAGAACATTAGGGTAGTAAACCATATAAAGCTTACTAGGTCTCCCATCCAACAATAAAGCTTACAGCACCTGGTATTCCCAGGCGGTCTCCCATCCAAGTACTAACCAGGCCCGACCCTGCTTAGCTTCCGAGATCAGACGAGTTCGGGCGTTCTCAAGGTGGTATGGCCGTAAGCAAAATCTGCTGCCAAAATTGGGCTATTTGAATGGTTAGAACATTAGGGTAGTAAACCATATAAAGCTTACTAGGTCTCCCATCCAACAATAAAGCTTACAGCACCTGGTATTCCCAGGCGGTCTCCCATCCAAGTACTAACCAGGCCCGACCCTGCTTAGCTTCCGAGATCAGACGAGTTCGGGCGTTCTCAAGGTGGTATGGCCGTAAGCAAAATCTGCTGCCAAAATTGGGCTATTTGAATGGTTAGAACATTAGGGTAGTAAACCATATAAAGCTTACTAGGTCTCCCATCCAACAATAAAGCTTACAGCACCTGGTATTCCCAGGCGGTCTCCCATCCAAGTACTAACCAGGCCCGACCCTGCTTAGCTTCCGAGATCAGACGAGTTCGGGCGTTCTCAAGGTGGTATGGCCGTAAGCGAAATCTGCTGCCAAAATTGGGCTATTTGAAGAAAAAAAAAAGAGACTCTTTCAGGCTTTCTGAAGAAACTCAGAGACGATTTCAGGCATTTTGAGGGGGAAAAAAGACAATTTAGGATTTTTGAACAATTTCATTGACTCTTTTTTTTTTTTTTTTTTTTTTTAAACAATAAAGCTTACAGCACCTGGTATTCCCAGGCGGTCTCCCATCCAAGTACTAACCAGGCCCGACCCTGCTTAGCTTCCGAGATCAGACGAGTTCGGGCGTTCTCAAGGTGGTATGGCCGTAAGCAAAATCTGCTGCCAAAATTGGGCTTTTTGAATGGTTAGAACATTAGGGTAGTAAACCATATAAAGCTTACTAGGTCTCCCATCCAACAATAAAGCTTACAGCACCTGGGGCCTGTTTCAGAAAGGAGG
>NW_028297295.1:147500-162500 GCF_988280905.1 Pimephales promelas
TAGTAAACCATATAAAGCTTACTAGGTCTCCCATCCAACAATAAAGCTTACAGCACCTGGTATTCCCAGGCGGTCTCCCATCCAAGTACTAACCAGGCCCGACCCTGCTTAGCTTCCGAGATCAGACGAGTTCGGGCGTTCTCAAGGTGGTATGGCCGTAAGCAAAATCTGCTGCCAAAATTGGGCTATTTGAATGGTTAGAACATTAGGGTAGTAAACCATATAAAGCTTACTAGGTCTCCCATCCAACAATAAAGCTTACAGCACCTGGTATTCCCAGGCGGTCTCCCATCCAAGTACTAACCAGGCCCGACCCTGCTTAGCTTCCGAGATCAGACGAGTTCGGGCGTTCTCAAGGTGGTATGGCCGTAAGCGAAATCTGCTGCCAAAATTGGGCTATTTGAAGAAAAAAAAAAGAGACTCTTTCAGGCTTTCTGAAGAAACTCAGAGACGATTTCAGGCATTTTGAGGGGGAAAAAAGACAATTTAGGATTTTTGAACAATTTCATTGACTCTTTTTTTTTTTTTTTTTTTTTTAAACAATAAAGCTTACAGCACCTGGTATTCCCAGGCGGTCTCCCATCCAAGTACTAACCAGGCCCGACCCTGCTTAGCTTCCGAGATCAGACGAGTTCGGGCGTTCTCAAGGTGGTATGGCCGTAAGCAAAATCTGCTGCCAAAATTGGGCTTTTTGAATGGTTAGAACATTAGGGTAGTAAACCATATAAAGCTTACTAGGTCTCCCATCCAACAATAAAGCTTACAGCACCTGGTATTCCCAGGCGGTCTCCCATCCAAGTACTAACCAGGCCCGACCCTGCTTAGCTTCCGAGATCAGACGAGTTCGGGCGTTCTCAAGGTGGTATGGCCGTAAGCAAAATCTGCTGCCAAAATTGGGCTATTTGAATGGTTAGAACATTAGGGTAGTAAACCATATAAAGCTTACTAGGTCTCCCATCCAACAATAAAGCTTACAGCACCTGGTATTCCCAGGCGGTCTCCCATCCAAGTACTAACCAGGCCCGACCCTGCTTAGCTTCCGAGATCAGACGAGTTCGGGCGTTCTCAAGGTGGTATGGCCGTAAGCGAAATCTGCTGCCAAAATTGGGCTATTTGAAGAAAAAAAAAAGAGACTCTTTCAGGCTTTCTGAAGAAACTCAGAGACGATTTCAGGCATTTTGAGGGGGAAAAAAGACAATTTAGGATTTTTGAACCATTTCATTGACTCTTTTTTTTTTTTTTTTTAAACAATAAAGCTTACAGCACCTGGTATTCCCAGGCGGTCTCCCATCCAAGTACTAACCAGGCCCGACCCTGCTTAGCTTCCGAGATCAGACGAGTTCGGGCGTTCTCAAGGTGGTATGGCCGTAAGCAAAATCTGCTGCCAAAATTGGGCTATTTGAATGGTTAGAACATTAGGGTAGTAAACCATATAAAGCTTACTAGGTCTCCCATCCAACAATAAAGCTTACAGCACCTGGTATTCCCAGGCGGTCTCCCATCCAAGTACTAACCAGGCCCGACCCTGCTTAGCTTCCGAGATTAGACGAGTTCGGGCGTTCTCAAGGTGGTATGGCCGTAAGCAAAATCTGCTGCCAAAATTGGGCTATTTGAATGGTTAGAACATTAGGGTAGTAAACCATATAAAGCTTACTAGGTCTCCCATCCAACAATAAAGCTTACAGCACCTGGTATTCCCAGGCGGTCTCCCATCCAAGTACTAACCAGGCCCGACCCTGCTTAGCTTCCGAGATCAGACGAGTTCGGGCGTTCTCAAGGTGGTATGGCCGTAAGCAAAATCTGCTGCCAAAATTGGGCTATTTGAATGGTTAGAACATTAGGGTAGTAAACCATATAAAGCTTACTAGGTCTCCCATCCAACAATAAAGCTTACAGCACCTGGTATTCCCAGGCGGTCTCCCATCCAAGTACTAACCAGGCCCGACCCTGCTTAGCTTCCGAGATCAGACGAGTTCGGGCGTTCTCAAGGTGGTATGGCCGTAAGCGAAATCTGCTGCCAAAATTGGGCTATTTGAAGAAAAAAAAAAGAGACTCTTTCAGGCTTTCTGAAGAAACTCAGAGACGATTTCAGGCATTTTGAGGGGGAAAAAAGACAATTTAGGATTTTTGAACCATTTCATTGACTCTTTTTTTTTTTTTTTTAAACGATAAAGCTTACAGCACCTGGTATTCCCAGGCGGTCTCCCATCCAAGTACTAACCAGGCCCGACCCTGCTTAGCTTCCGAGATCAGACGAGTTCGGGCGTTCTCAAGGTGGTATGGCCGTAAGCAAAATCTGCTGCCAAAATTGGGCTATTTGAATGGTTAGAACATTAGGGTAGTAAACCATATAAAGCTTACTAGGTCTCCCATCCAACAATAAAGCTTACAGCACCTGGTGTTCCCAGGCGGTCTCCCATCCAAGTACTAACCAGGCCCGACCCTGCTTAGCTTCCGAGATCAGACGAGTTCGGGCGTTCTCAAGGTGGTATGGCCGTAAGCAAAATCTGCTGCCAAAATTGGGCTATTTGAATGGTTAGAACATTAGAGTAGTAAACCATATAAAGCTTACTAGGTCTCCCATCCAACAATAAAGCTTACAGCACCTGGTATTCCCAGGCGGTCTCCCATCCAAGTACTAACCAGGCCCGACCCTGCTTAGCTTCCGAGATCAGACGAGTTCGGGCGTTCTCAAGGTGGTATGGCCGTAAGCAAAATCTGCTGCCAAAATTGGGCTTTTTGAATGGTTAGAACATTAGGGTAGTAAACCATATAAAGCTTACTAGGTCTCCCATCCAACAATAAAGCTTACAGCACCTGGTATTCCCAGGCGGTCTCCCATCCAAGTACTAACCAGGCCCGACCCTGCTTAGCTTCCGAGATCAGACGAGTTCGGGCGTTCTCAAGGTGGTATGGCCGTAAGCAAAATCTGCTGCCAAAATTGGGCTTTTTGAATGGTTAGAACATTAGGGTAGTAAACCATATAAAGCTTACTAGGTCTCCCATCCAACAATAAAGCTTACAGCACCTGGTATTCCCAGGCGGTCTCCCATCCAAGTACTAACCAGGCCCGACCCTGCTTAGCTTCCGAGATCAGACGAGTTCGGGCGTTCTCAAGGTGGTATGGCCGTAAGCCAAATCTGCTGCCAAAATTGGGCTATTTGAATGGTTAGAACATTAGGGTAGTAAACCATATAAAGCTTACTAGGTCTCCCATCCAACAATAAAGCTTACAGCACCTGGTATTCCCAGGCGGTCTCCCATCCAAGTACTAACCAGGCCCGACCCTGCTTAGCTTCCGAGATCAGACGAGTTCGGGCGTTCTCAAGGTGGTATGGCCGTAAGCGAAATCTGCTGCCAAAATTGGGCTATTTGAAGAAAAAAAAAAGAGACTCTTTCAGGCTTTCTGAAGAAACTCAGAGACGATTTCAGGCATTTTGAGGGGGAAAAAAGACAATTTAGGATTTTTGAACCATTTCATTGACTCTTTTTTTTTTTTTTTTTAAACAATAAAGCTTACAGCACCTGGTATTCCCAGGCGGTCTCCCATCCAAGTACTAACCAGGCCCGACCCTGCTTAGCTTCCGAGATCAGACGAGTTCGGGCGTTCTCAAGGTGGTATGGCCGTAAGCAAAATCTGCTGCCAAAATTGGGCTATTTGAATGGTTAGAACATTAGGGTAGTAAACCATATAAAGCTTACTAGGTCTCCCATCCAACAATAAAGCTTACAGCACCTGGTATTCCCAGGCGGTCTCCCATCCAAGTACTAACCAGGCCCGACCCTGCTTAGCTTCCGAGATCAGACGAGTTCGGGCGTTCTCAAGGTGGTATGGCCGTAAGCAAAATCTGCTGCCAAAATTGGGCTATTTGAATGGTTAGAACATTAGGGTAGTAAACCATATAAAGCTTACTAGGTCTCCCATCCAACAATAAAGCTTACAGCACCTGGTATTCCCAGGCGGTCTCCCATCCAAGTACTAACCAGGCCCGACCCTGCTTAGCTTCCGAGATCAGACGAGTTCGGGCGTTCTCAAGGTGGTATGGCCGTAAGCGAAATCTGCTGCCAAAATTGGGCTATTTGAAGAAAAAAAAAAGAGACTCTTTCAGGCTTTCTGAAGAAACTCAGAGACGATTTCAGGCATTTTGAGGGGGAAAAAAGACAATTTAGGATTTTTGAACCATTTCATTGACTCTTTTTTTTTTTTTTTTTAAACAATAAAGCTTACAGCACCTGGTATTCCCAGGCGGTCTCCCATCCAAGTACTAACCAGGCCCGACCCTGCTTAGCTTCCGAGATCAGACGAGTTCGGGCGTTCTCAAGGTGGTATGGCCGTAAGCAAAATCTGCTGCCAAAATTGGGCTATTTGAATGGTTAGAACATTAGGGTAGTAAACCATATAAAGCTTACTAGGTCTCCCATCCAACAATAAAGCTTACAGCACCTGGTATTCCCAGGCGGTCTCCCATCCAAGTACTAACCAGGCCCGACCCTGCTTAGCTTCCGAGATTAGACGAGTTCGGGCGTTCTCAAGGTGGTATGGCCGTAAGCAAAATCTGCTGCCAAAATTGGGCTATTTGAATGGTTAGAACATTAGGGTAGTAAACCATATAAAGCTTACTAGGTCTCCCATCCAACAATAAAGCTTACAGCACCTGGTATTCCCAGGCGGTCTCCCATCCAAGTACTAACCAGGCCCGACCCTGCTTAGCTTCCGAGATCAGACGAGTTCGGGCGTTCTCAAGGTGGTATGGCCGTAAGCAAAATCTGCTGCCAAAATTGGGCTATTTGAATGGTTAGAACATTAGGGTAGTAAACCATATAAAGCTTACTAGGTCTCCCATCCAACAATAAAGCTTACAGCACCTGGTATTCCCAGGCGGTCTCCCATCCAAGTACTAACCAGGCCCGACCCTGCTTAGCTTCCGAGATCAGACGAGTTCGGGCGTTCTCAAGGTGGTATGGCCGTAAGCGAAATCTGCTGCCAAAATTGGGCTATTTGAAGAAAAAAAAAAGAGACTCTTTCAGGCTTTCTGAAGAAACTCAGAGACGATTTCAGGCATTTTGAGGGGGAAAAAAGACAATTTAGGATTTTTGAACCATTTCATTGACTCTTTTTTTTTTTTTTTTTAAACGATAAAGCTTACAGCACCTGGTATTCCCAGGCGGTCTCCCATCCAAGTACTAACCAGGCCCGACCCTGCTTAGCTTCCGAGATCAGACGAGTTCGGGCGTTCTCAAGGTGGTATGGCCGTAAGCAAAATCTGCTGCCAAAATTGGGCTATTTGAATGGTTAGAACATTAGGGTAGTAAACCATATAAAGCTTACTAGGTCTCCCATCCAACAATAAAGCTTACAGCACCTGGTGTTCCCAGGCGGTCTCCCATCCAAGTACTAACCAGGCCCGACCCTGCTTAGCTTCCGAGATCAGACGAGTTCGGGCGTTCTCAAGGTGGTATGGCCGTAAGCAAAATCTGCTGCCAAAATTGGGCTATTTGAATGGTTAGAACATTAGAGTAGTAAACCATATAAAGCTTACTAGGTCTCCCATCCAACAATAAAGCTTACAGCACCTGGTATTCCCAGGCGGTCTCCCATCCAAGTACTAACCAGGCCCGACCCTGCTTAGCTTCCGAGATCAGACGAGTTCGGGCGTTCTCAAGGTGGTATGGCCGTAAGCAAAATCTGCTGCCAAAATTGGGCTTTTTGAATGGTTAGAACATTAGGGTAGTAAACCATATAAAGCTTACTAGGTCTCCCATCCAACAATAAAGCTTACAGCACCTGGTATTCCCAGGCGGTCTCCCATCCAAGTACTAACCAGGCCCGACCCTGCTTAGCTTCCGAGATCAGACGAGTTCGGGCGTTCTCAAGGTGGTATGGCCGTAAGCAAAATCTGCTGCCAAAATTGGGCTTTTTGAATGGTTAGAACATTAGGGTAGTAAACCATATAAAGCTTACTAGGTCTCCCATCCAACAATAAAGCTTACAGCACCTGGTATTCCCAGGCGGTCTCCCATCCAAGTACTAACCAGGCCCGACCCTGCTTAGCTTCCGAGATCAGACGAGTTCGGGCGTTCTCAAGGTGGTATGGCCGTAAGCCAAATCTGCTGCCAAAATTGGGCTATTTGAATGGTTAGAACATTAGGGTAGTAAACCATATAAAGCTTACTAGGTCTCCCATCCAACAATAAAGCTTACAGCACCTGGTATTCCCAGGCGGTCTCCCATCCAAGTACTAACCAGGCCCGACCCTGCTTAGCTTCCGAGATCAGACGAGTTCGGGCGTTCTCAAGGTGGTATGGCCGTAAGCGAAATCTGCTGCCAAAATTGGGCTATTTGAAGAAAAAAAAAAGAGACTCTTTCAGGCTTTCTGAAGAAACTCAGAGACGATTTCAGGCATTTTGAGGGGGAAAAAAGACAATTTAGGATTTTTGAACCATTTCATTGACTCTTTTTTTTTTTTTTTTTTAAACAATAAAGCTTACAGCACCTGGTATTCCCAGGCGGTCTCCCATCCAAGTACTAACCAGGCCCGACCCTGCTTAGCTTCCGAGATCAGACGAGTTCGGGCGTTCTCAAGGTGGTATGGCCGTAAGCAAAATCTGCTGCCAAAATTGGGCTATTTGAATGGTTAGAACATTAGGGTAGTAAACCATATAAAGCTTACTAGGTCTCCCATCCAACAATAAAGCTTACAGCACCTGGTATTCCCAGGCGGTCTCCCATCCAAGTACTAACCAGGCCCGACCCTGCTTAGCTTCCGAGATCAGACGAGTTCGGGCGTTCTCAAGGTGGTATGGCCGTAAGCAAAATCTGCTGCCAAAATTGGGCTATTTGAATGGTTAGAACATTAGGGTAGTAAACCATATAAAGCTTACTAGGTCTCCCATCCAACAATAAAGCTTACAGCACCTGGTATTCCCAGGCGGTCTCCCATCCAAGTACTAACCAGGCCCGACCCTGCTTAGCTTCCGAGATCAGACGAGTTCGGGCGTTCTCAAGGTGGTATGGCCGTAAGCAAAATCTGCTGCCAAAATTGGGCTATTTGAATGGTTAGAACATTAGGGTAGTAAACCATATAAAGCTTACCAGGTCTCCCATCCAACAATAAAGCTTACAGCACCTGGTATTCCCAGGCGGTCTCCCATCCAAGTACTAACCAGGCCCGACCCTGCTTAGCTTCCGAGATCAGACGAGTTCGGGCGTTCTCAAGGTGGTATGGCCGTAAGCGAAATCTGCTGCCAAAATTGGGCTATTTGAAGAAAAAAAAAGAGACTCTTTCAGGCTTTCTGAAGAAACTCAGAGACGATTTCAGGCATTTTGAGGGGGAAAAAAGACAATTTAGGATTTTTGAACAATTTCATTGACTCTTTTTTTTTTTTTTTTTTTTTTAAACAATAAAGCTTACAGCACCTGGTATTCCCAGGCGGTCTCCCATCCAAGTACTAACCAGGCCCGACCCTGCTTAGCTTCCGAGATCAGACGAGTTCGGGCGTTCTCAAGGTGGTATGGCCGTAAGCAAAATCTGCTGCCAAAATTGGGCTTTTTGAATGGTTAGAACATTAGGGTAGTAAACCATATAAAGCTTACTAGGTCTCCCATCCAACAATAAAGCTTACAGCACCTGGTATTCCCAGGCGGTCTCCCATCCAAGTACTAACCAGGCCCGACCCTGCTTAGCTTCCGAGATCAGACGAGTTCGGGCGTTCTCAAGGTGGTATGGCCGTAAGCAAAATCTGCTGCCAAAATTGGGCTATTTGAATGGTTAGAACATTAGGGTAGTAAACCATATAAAGCTTACTAGGTCTCCCATCCAACAATAAAGCTTACAGCACCTGGTATTCCCAGGCGGTCTCCCATCCAAGTACTAACCAGGCCCGACCCTGCTTAGCTTCCGAGATCAGACGAGTTCGGGCGTTCTCAAGGTGGTATGGCCGTAAGCGAAATCTGCTGCCAAAATTGGGCTATTTGAAGAAAAAAAAAAGAGACTCTTTCAGGCTTTCTGAAGAAACTCAGAGACGATTTCAGGCATTTTGAGGGGGAAAAAAGACAATTTAGGATTTTTGAACCATTTCATTGACTCTTTTTTTTTTTTTTTTTAAACAATAAAGCTTACAGCACCTGGTATTCCCAGGCGGTCTCCCATCCAAGTACTAACCAGGCCCGACCCTGCTTAGCTTCCGAGATCAGACGAGTTCGGGCGTTCTCAAGGTGGTATGGCCGTAAGCAAAATCTGCTGCCAAAATTGGGCTATTTGAATGGTTAGAACATTAGGGTAGTAAACCATATAAAGCTTACTAGGTCTCCCATCCAACAATAAAGCTTACAGCACCTGGTATTCCCAGGCGGTCTCCCATCCAAGTACTAACCAGGCCCGACCCTGCTTAGCTTCCGAGATCAGACGAGTTCGGGCGTTCTCAAGGTGGTATGGCCGTAAGCAAAATCTGCTGCCAAAATTGGGCTATTTGAATGGTTAGAACATTAGGGTAGTAAACCATATAAAGCTTACTAGGTCTCCCATCCAACAATAAAGCTTACAGCACCTGGTATTCCCAGGCGGTCTCCCATCCAAGTACTAACCAGGCCCGACCCTGCTTAGCTTCCGAGATCAGACGAGTTCGGGCGTTCTCAAGGTGGTATGGCCGTAAGCAAAATCTGCTGCCAAAATTGGGCTATTTGAATGGTTAGAACATTAGGGTAGTAAACCATATAAAGCTTACTAGGTCTCCCATCCAACAATAAAGCTTACAGCACCTGGTATTCCCAGGCGGTCTCCCATCCAAGTACTAACCAGGCCCGACCCTGCTTAGCTTCCGAGATCAGACGAGTTCGGGCGTTCTCAAGGTGGTATGGCCGTAAGCAAAATCTGCTGCCAAAATTGGGCTATTTGAATGGTTAGAACATTAGGGTAGTAAACCATATAAAGCTTACTAGGTCTCCCATCCAACAATAAAGCTTACAGCACCTGGTATTCCCAGGCGGTCTCCCATCCAAGTACTAACCAGGCCCGACCCTGCTTAGCTTCCGAGATCAGACGAGTTCGGGCGTTCTCAAGGTGGTATGGCCGTAAGCGAAATCTGCTGCCAAAATTGGGCTATTTGAAGAAAAAAAAAAGAGACTCTTTCAGGCTTTCTGAAGAAACTCAGAGACGATTTCAGGCATTTTGAGGGGGAAAAAAGACAATTTAGGATTTTTGAACAATTTCATTGACTCTTTTTTTTTTTTTTTTTTTTTTAAACAATAAAGCTTACAGCACCTGGTATTCCCAGGCGGTCTCCCATCCAAGTACTAACCAGGCCCGACCCTGCTTAGCTTCCGAGATCAGACGAGTTCGGGCGTTCTCAAGGTGGTATGGCCGTAAGCAACATCTGCTGCCAAAATTGGGCTTTTTGAATGGTTAGAACATTAGGGTAGTAAACCATATAAAGCTTACTAGGTCTCCCATCCAACAATAAAGCTTACAGCACCTGGTATTCCCAGGCGGTCTCCCATCCAAGTACTAACCAGGCCCGACCCTGCTTAGCTTCCGAGATCAGACGAGTTCGGGCGTTCTCAAGGTGGTATGGCCGTAAGCAAAATCTGCTGCCAAAATTGGGCTATTTGAATGGTTAGAACATTAGGGTAGTAAACCATATAAAGCTTACTAGGTCTCCCATCCAACAATAAAGCTTACAGCACCTGGTATTCCCAGGCGGTCTCCCATCCAAGTACTAACCAGGCCCGACCCTGCTTAGCTTCCGAGATCAGACGAGTTCGGGCGTTCTCAAGGTGGTATGGCCGTAAGCGAAATCTGCTGCCAAAATTGGGCTATTTGAAGAAAAAAAAAAGAGACTCTTTCAGGCTTTCTGAAGAAACTCAGAGACGATTTCAGGCATTTTGAGGGGGAAAAAAGACAATTTAGGATTTTTGAACCATTTCATTGACTCTTTTTTTTTTTTTTTTAAACAATAAAGCTTACAGCACCTGGTATTCCCAGGCGGTCTCCCATCCAAGTACTAACCAGGCCCGACCCTGCTTAGCTTCCGAGATCAGACGAGTTCGGGCGTTCTCAAGGTGGTATGGCCGTAAGCAAAATCTGCTGCCAAAATTGGGCTATTTGAATGGTTAGAACATTAGGGTAGTAAACCATATAAAGCTTACTAGGTCTCCCATCCAACAATAAAGCTTACAGCACCTGGTATTCCCAGGCGGTCTCCCATCCAAGTACTAACCAGGCCCGACCCTGCTTAGCTTCCGAGATTAGACGAGTTCGGGCGTTCTCAAGGTGGTATGGCCGTAAGCAAAATCTGCTGCCAAAATTGGGCTATTTGAATGGTTAGAACATTAGGGTAGTAAACCATATAAAGCTTACTAGGTCTCCCATCCAACAATAAAGCTTACAGCACCTGGTATTCCCAGGCGGTCTCCCATCCAAGTACTAACCAGGCCCGACCCTGCTTAGCTTCCGAGATCAGACGAGTTCGGGCGTTCTCAAGGTGGTATGGCCGTAAGCAAAATCTGCTGCCAAAATTGGGCTATTTGAATGGTTAGAACATTAGGGTAGTAAACCATATAAAGCTTACTAGGTCTCCCATCCAACAATAAAGCTTACAGCACCTGGTATTCCCAGGCGGTCTCCCATCCAAGTACTAACCAGGCCCGACCCTGCTTAGCTTCCGAGATCAGACGAGTTCGGGCGTTCTCAAGGTGGTATGGCCGTAAGCGAAATCTGCTGCCAAAATTGGGCTATTTGAAGAAAAAAAAAAGAGACTCTTTCAGGCTTTCTGAAGAAACTCAGAGACGATTTCAGGCATTTTGAGGGGGAAAAAAGACAATTTAGGATTTTTGAACCATTTCATTGACTCTTTTTTTTTTTTTTTAAACAATAAAGCTTACAGCACCTGGTATTCCCAGGCGGTCTCCCATCCAAGTACTAACCAGGCCCGACCCTGCTTAGCTTCCGAGATCAGACGAGTTCGGGCGTTCTCAAGGTGGTATGGCCGTAAGCGAAATCTGCTGCCAAAATTGGGCTATTTGAAGAAAAAAAAAAGAGACTCTTTCAGGCTTTCTGAAGAAACTCAGAGACGATTTCAGGCATTTTGAGGGGGAAAAAAGACAATTTAGGATTTTTGAACCATTTCATTGACTCTTTTTTTTTTTTTTTTTTTTTTTAAACAATAAAGCTTACAGCACCTGGTGTTCCCAGGCGGTCTCCCATCCAAGTACTAACCAGGCCCGACCCTGCTTAGCTTCCGAGATCAGACGAGTTCGGGCGTTCTCAAGGTGGTATGGCCGTAAGCAAAATCTGCTGCCAAAATTGGGCTATTTGAATGGTTAGAACATTAGGGTAGTAAACCATATAAAGCTTACTAGGTCTCCCATCCAACAATAAAGCTTACAGCACCTGGTATTCCCAGGCGGTCTCCCATCCAAGTACTAACCAGGCCCGACCCTGCTTAGCTTCCGAGATCAGACGAGTTCGGGCGTTCTCAAGGTGGTATGGCCGTAAGCAAAATCTGCTGCCAAAATTGGGCTATTTGAATGGTTAGAACATTAGAGTAGTAAACCATATAAAGCTTACTAGGTCTCCCATCCAACAATAAAGCTTACAGCACCTGGTATTCCCAGGCGGTCTCCCATCCAAGTACTAACCAGGCCCGACCCTGCTTAGCTTCCGAGATCAGACGAGTTCGGGCGTTCTCAAGGTGGTATGGCCGTAAGCTAAATCTGCTGCCAAAATTGGGCTTTTTGAATGGTTAGAACATTAGGGTAGTAAACCATATAAAGCTTACTAGGTCTCCCATCCAACAATAAAGCTTACAGCACCTGGTATTCCCAGGCGGTCTCCCATCCAAGTAAATAACCAGGCCCGACCCTGCTTAGCTTCCGAGATCAGACGAGTTCGGGCGTTCTCAAGGTGGTATGGCCGTAAGCAAAATCTGCTGCCAAAATTGGGCTTTTTGAATGGTTAGAACATTAGGGTAGTAAACCATATAAAGCTTACTAGGTCTCCCATCCAACAATAAAGCTTACAGCACCTGGTATTCCCAGGCGGTCTCCCATCCAAGTACTAACCAGGCCCGACCCTGCTTAGCTTCCGAGATCAGACGAGTTCGGGCGTTCTCAAGGTGGTATGGCCGTAAGCCAAATCTGCTGCCAAAATTGGGCTATTTGAATGGTTAGAACATTAGGGTAGTAAACCATATAAAGCTTACTAGGTCTCCCATCCAACAATAAAGCTTACAGCACCTGGTATTCCCAGGCGGTCTCCCATCCAAGTACTAACCAGGCCCGACCCTGCTTAGCTTCCGAGATCAGACGAGTTCGGGCGTTCTCAAGGTGGTATGGCCGTAAGCAAAATCTGCTGCCAAAATTGGGCTTTTTGAATGGTTAGAACATTAGGGTAGTAAACCATATAAAGCTTACTAGGTCTCCCATCCAACAATAAAGCTTACAGCACCTGGTATTCCCAGGCGGTCTCCCATCCAAGTACTAACCAGGCCCGACCCTGCTTAGCTTCCGAGATCAGACGAGTTCGGGCGTTCTCAAGGTGGTATGGCCGTAAGCAAAATCTGCTGCCAAAATTGGGCTATTTGAATGGTTAGAACATTAGGGTAGTAAACCATATAAAGCTTACTAGGTCTCCCATCCAACAATAAAGCTTACAGCACCTGGTATTCCCAGGCGGTCTCCCATCCAAGTACTAACCAGGCCCGACCCTGCTTAGCTTCCGAGATCAGACGAGTTCGGGCGTTCTCAAGGTGGTATGGCCGTAAGCGAAATCTGCTGCCAAAATTGGGCTATTTGAAGAAAAAAAAAAGAGACTCTTTCAGGCTTTCTGAAGAAACTCAGAGACGATTTCAGGCATTTTGAGGGGGAAAAAAGACAATTTAGGATTTTTGAACCATTTCATTGACTCTTTTTTTTTTTTTTTTTTAAACAATAAAGCTTACAGCACCTGGTATTCCCAGGCGGTCTCCCATCCAAGTACTAACCAGGCCCGACCCTGCTTAGCTTCCGAGATCAGACGAGTTCGGGCGTTCTCAAGGTGGTATGGCCGTAAGCAAAATCTGCTGCCAAAATTGGGCTATTTGAATGGTTAGAACATTAGGGTAGTAAACCATATAAAGCTTACTAGGTCTCCCATCCAACAATAAAGCTTACAGCACCTGGTATTCCCAGGCGGTCTCCCATCCAAGTACTAACCAGGCCCGACCCTGCTTAGCTTCCGAGATTAGACGAGTTCGGGCGTTCTCAAGGTGGTATGGCCGTAAGCAAAATCTGCTGCCAAAATTGGGCTATTTGAATGGTTAGAACATTAGGGTAGTAAACCATATAAAGCTTACTAGGTCTCCCATCCAACAATAAAGCTTACAGCACCTGGTATTCCCAGGCGGTCTCCCATCCAAGTACTAACCAGGCCCGACCCTGCTTAGCTTCCGAGATCAGACGAGTTCGGGCGTTCTCAAGGTGGTATGGCCGTAAGCAAAATCTGCTGCCAAAATTGGGCTATTTGAATGGTTAGAACATTAGGGTAGTAAACCATATAAAGCTTACTAGGTCTCCCATCCAACAATAAAGCTTACAGCACCTGGTATTCCCAGGCGGTCTCCCATCCAAGTACTAACCAGGCCCGACCCTGCTTAGCTTCCGAGATCAGACGAGTTCGGGCGTTCTCAAGGTGGTATGGCCGTAAGCGAAATCTGCTGCCAAAATTGGGCTATTTGAAGAAAAAAAAAAGAGACTCTTTCAGGCTTTCTGAAGAAACTCAGAGACGATTTCAGGCATTTTGAGGGGGAAAAAAGACAATTTAGGATTTTTGAACCATTTCATTGACTCTTTTTTTTTTTTTTTTTTTTAAACAATAAAGCTTACAGCACCTGGTATTCCCAGGCGGTCTCCCATCCAAGTACTAACCAGGCCCGACCCTGCTTAGCTTCCGAGATCAGACGAGTTCGGGCGTTCTCAAGGTGGTATGGCCGTAAGCAAAATCTGCTGCCAAAATTGGGCTATTTGAATGGTTAGAACATTAGGGTAGTAAACCATATAAAGCTTACTAGGTCTCCCATCCAACAATAAAGCTTACAGCACCTGGTATTCCCAGGCGGTCTCCCATCCAAGTACTAACCAGGCCCGACCCTGCTTAGCTTCCGAGATCAGACGAGTTCGGGCGTTCTCAAGGTGGTATGGCCGTAAGCAAAATCTGCTGCCAAAATTGGGCTATTTGAATGGTTAGAACATTAGAGTAGTAAACCATATAAAGCTTACTAGGTCTCCCATCCAACAATAAAGCTTACAGCACCTGGTATTCCCAGGCGGTCTCCCATCCAAGTACTAACCAGGCCCGACCCTGCTTAGCTTCCGAGATCAGACGAGTTCGGGCGTTCTCAAGGTGGTATGGCCGTAAGCGAAATCTGCTGCCAAAATTGGGCTATTTGAATGGTTAGAACATTAGGGTAGTAAACCATATAAAGCTTACTAGGTCTCCCATCCAACAATAAAGCTTACAGCACCTGGTATTCCCAGGCGGTCTCCCATCCAAGTACTAACCAGGCCCGACCCTGCTTAGCTTCCGAGATCAGACGAGTTCGGGCGTTCTCAAGGTGGTATGGCCGTAAGCAAAATCTGCTGCCAAAATTGGGCTTTTTGAATGGTTAGAACATTAGGGTAGTAAACCATATAAAGCTTACTAGGTCTCCCATCCAACAATAAAGCTTACAGCACCTGGTATTCCCAGGCGGTCTCCCATCCAAGTACTAACCAGGCCCGACCCTGCTTAGCTTCCGAGATCAGACGAGTTCGGGCGTTCTCAAGGTGGTATGGCCGTAAGCAAAATCTGCTGCCAAAATTGGGCTTTTTGAATGGTTAGAACATTAGGGTAGTAAACCATATAAAGCTTACTAGGTCTCCCATCCAACAATAAAGCTTACAGCACCTGGTATTCCCAGGCGGTCTCCCATCCAAGTACTAACCAGGCCCGACCCTGCTTAGCTTCCGAGATCAGACGAGTTCGGGCG
>NW_028297295.1:380000-407500 GCF_988280905.1 Pimephales promelas
AACAATAAAGCTTACAGCACCTGGTATTCCCAGGCGGTCTCCCATCCAAGTACTAACCAGGCCCGACCCTGCTTAGCTTCCGAGATCAGACGAGTTCGGGCGTTCTCAAGGTGGTATGGCCGTAAGCGAAATCTGCTGCCAAAATTGGGCTATTTGAAGAAAAAAAAAAGAGACTCTTTCAGGCTTTCTGAAGAAACTCAGAGACGATTTCAGGCATTTTGAGGGGGAAAAAAGACAATTTAGGATTTTTGAACAATTTCATTGACTCTTTTTTTTTTTTTTTTTTTTTTAAACAATAAAGCTTACAGCACCTGGTATTCCCAGGCGGTCTCCCATCCAAGTACTAACCAGGCCCGACCCTGCTTAGCTTCCGAGATCAGACGAGTTCGGGCGTTCTCAAGGTGGTATGGCCGTAAGCAAAATCTGCTGCCAAAATTGGGCTTTTTGAATGGTTAGAACATTAGGGTAGTAAACCATATAAAGCTTACTAGGTCTCCCATCCAACAATAAAGCTTACAGCACCTGGTATTCCCAGGCGGTCTCCCATCCAAGTACTAACCAGGCCCGACCCTGCTTAGCTTCCGAGATCAGACGAGTTCGGGCGTTCTCAAGGTGGTATGGCCGTAAGCAAAATCTGCTGCCAAAATTGGGCTATTTGAATGGTTAGAACATTAGGGTAGTAAACCATATAAAGCTTACTAGGTCTCCCATCCAACAATAAAGCTTACAGCACCTGGTATTCCCAGGCGGTCTCCCATCCAAGTACTAACCAGGCCCGACCCTGCTTAGCTTCCGAGATCAGACGAGTTCGGGCGTTCTCAAGGTGGTATGGCCGTAAGCGAAAGCTGCTGCCAAAATTGGGCTATTTGAAGAAAAAAAAAAGAGACTCTTTCAGGCTTTCTGAAGAAACTCAGAGACGATTTAAGGCATTTTGAGGGGGAAAAAAGACAATTTAGGATTTTTGAACCATTTCATTGACTCTTTTTTTTTTTTTTTTTTTTTAAACAATAAAGCTTACAGCACCTGGTATTCCCAGGCGGTCTCCCATCCAAGTACTAACCAGGCCCGACCCTGCTTTGCTTCCGAGATCAGACGAGTTCGGGCGTTCTCAAGGTGGTATGGCCGTAAGCAAAATCTGCTGCCAAAATTGGGCTATTTGAATGGTTAGAACATTAGGGTAGTAAACCATATAAAGCTTACTAGGTCTCCCATCCAACAATAAAGCTTACAGCACCTGGTATTCCCAGGCGGTCTCCCATCCAAGTACTAACCAGGCCCGACCCTGCTTAGCTTCCGAGATCAGACGAGTTCGGGCGTTCTCAAGGTGGTATGGCCGTAAGCGAAATCTGCTGCCAAAATTGGGCTATTTGAATGGTTAGAACATTAGGGTAGTAAACCATATAAAGCTTACTAGGTCTCCCATCCAACAATAAAGCTTACAGCACCTGGTATTCCCAGGCGGTCTCCCATCCAAGTACTAACCAGGCCCGACCCTGCTTAGCTTCCGAGATCAGACGAGTTCGGGCGTTCTCAAGGTGGTATGGCCGTAAGCGAAATCTGCTGCCAAAATTGGGCTTTTTGAATGGTTAGAACATTAGGGTAGTAAACCATATAAAGCTTACTAGGTCTCCCATCCAACAATAAAGCTTACAGCACCTGGTATTCCCAGGCGGTCTCCCATCCAAGTACTAACCAGGCCCGACCCTGCTTAGCTTCCGAGATCAGACGAGTTCGGGCGTTCTCAAGGTGGTATGGCCGTAAGCAAAATCTGCTGCCAAAATTGGGCTTTTTGAATGGTTAGAACATTAGGGTAGTAAACCATATAAAGCTTACTAGGTCTCCCATCCAACAATAAAGCTTACAGCACCTGGTATTCCCAGGCGGTCTCCCATCCAAGTACTAACCAGGCCCGACCCTGCTTAGCTTCCGAGATCAGACGAGTTCGGGCGTTCTCAAGGTGGTATGGCCGTAAGCAAAATCTGCTGCCAAAATTGGGCTATTTGAATGGTTAGAACATTAGGGTAGTAAACCATATAAAGCTTACTAGGTCTCCCATCCAACAATAAAGCTTACAGCACCTGGTATTCCCAGGCGGTCTCCCATCCAAGTACTAACCAGGCCCGACCCTGCTTAGCTTCCGAGATCAGACGAGTTCGGGCGTTCTCAAGGTGGTATGGCCGTAAGCGAAATCTGCTGCCAAAATTGGGCTATTTGAAGAAAAAAAAAAGAGACTCTTTCAGGCTTTCTGAAGAAACTCAGAGACGATTTCAGGCATTTTGAGGGGGAAAAAAGACAATTTAGGATTTTTGAACCATTTCATTGACTCTTTTTTTTTTTTTTTTTTTTTAAACAATAAAGCTTACAGCACCTGGTATTCCCAGGCGGTCTCCCATCCAAGTACTAACCAGGCCCGACCCTGCTTAGCTTCCGAGATCAGACGAGTTCGGGCGTTCTCAAGGTGGTATGGCCGTAAGCAAAATCTGCTGCCAAAATTGGGCTTTTTGAATGGTTAGAACATTAGGGTAGTAAACCATATAAAGCTTACTAGGTCTCCCATCCAACAATAAAGCTTACAGCACCTGGTATTCCCAGGCGGTCTCCCATCCAAGTACTAACCAGGCCCGACCCTGCTTAGCTTCCGAGATCAGACGAGTTCGGGCGTTCTCAAGGTGGTATGGCCGTAAGCAAAATCTGCTGCCAAAATTGGGCTATTTGAATGGTTAGAACATTAGGGTAGTAAACCATATAAAGCTTACTAGGTCTCCCATCCAACAATAAAGCTTACAGCACCTGGTATTCCCAGGCGGTCTCCCATCCAAGTACTAACCAGGCCCGACCCTGCTTAGCTTCCGAGATCAGACGAGTTCGGGCGTTCTCAAGGTGGTATGGCCGTAAGCAAAATCTGCTGCCAAAATTGGGCTTTTTGAATGGTTAGAACATTAGGGTAGTAAACCATATAAAGCTTACTAGGTCTCCCATCCAACAATAAAGCTTACAGCACCTGGTATTCCCAGGCGGTCTCCCATCCAAGTACTAACCAGGCCCGACCCTGCTTAGCTTCCGAGATCAGACGAGTTCGGGCGTTCTCAAGGTGGTATGGCCGTAAGCGAAATCTGCTGCCAAAATTGGGCTATTTGAAGAAAAAAAAAAGAGACTCTTTCAGGCTTTCTGAAGAAACTCAGAGACGATTTCAGGCATTTTGAGGGGGAAAAAAGACAATTTAGGATTTTTGAACCATTTCATTGACTCTTTTTTTTTTTTTTTTTTTTTTAAACAATAAAGCTTACAGCACCTGGTATTCCCAGGCGGTCTCCCATCCAAGTACTAACCAGGCCCGACCCTGCTTAGCTTCCGAGATCAGACGAGTTCGGGCGTTCTCAAGGTGGTATGGCCGTAAGCAAAATCTGCTGCCAAAATTGGGCTTTTTGAATGGTTAGAACATTAGGGTAGTAAACCATATAAAGCTTACTAGGTCTCCCATCCAACAATAAAGCTTACAGCACCTGGTATTCCCAGGCGGTCTCCCATCCAAGTACTAACCAGGCCCGACCCTGCTTAGCTTCCGAGATCAGACGAGTTCGGGCGTTCTCAAGGTGGTATGGCCGTAAGCAAAATCTGCTGCCAAAATTGGGCTATTTGAATGGTTAGAACATTAGGGTAGTAAACCATATAAAGCTTACTAGGTCTCCCATCCAACAATAAAGCTTACAGCACCTGGTATTCCCAGGCGGTCTCCCATCCAAGTACTAACCAGGCCCGACCCTGCTTAGCTTCCGAGATCAGACGAGTTCGGGCGTTCTCAAGGTGGTATGGCCGTAAGCAAAATCTGCTGCCAAAATTGGGCTTTTTGAATGGTTAGAACATTAGGGTAGTAAACCATATAAAGCTTACTAGGTCTCCCATCCAACAATAAAGCTTACAGCACCTGGTATTCCCAGGCGGTCTCCCATCCAAGTACTAACCAGGCCCGACCCTGCTTAGCTTCCGAGATCAGACGAGTTCGGGCGTTCTCAAGGTGGTATGGCCGTAAGCAAAATCTGCTGCCAAAATTGGGCTATTTGAATGGTTAGAACATTAGGGTAGTAAACCATATAAAGCTTACTAGGTCTCCCATCCAACAATAAAGCTTACAGCACCTGGTATTCCCAGGCGGTCTCCCATCCAAGTACTAACCAGGCCCGACCCTGCTTAGCTTCCGAGATCAGACGAGTTCGGGCGTTCTCAAGGTGGTATGGCCGTAAGCGAAATCTGCTGCCAAAATTGGGCTATTTGAAGAAAAAAAAAGAGACTCTTTCAGGCTTTCTGAAGAAACTCAGAGACGATTTCAGGCATTTTGAGGGGGAAAAAAGACAATTTAGGATTTTTGAACTATTTCATTGACTCTTTTTTTTTTTTTTTTTTTTTTAAACAATAAAGCTTACAGCACCTGGTATTCCCAGGCGGTCTCCCATCCAAGTACTAACCAGGCCCGACCCTGCTTAGCTTCCGAGATCAGACGAGTTCGGGCGTTCTCAAGGTGGTATGGCCGTAAGCAAAATCTGCTGCCAAAATTGGGCTATTTGAATGGTTAGAACATTAGGGTAGTAAACCATATAAAGCTTACTAGGTCTCCCATCCAACAATAAAGCTTACAGCACCTGGTATTCCCAGGCGGTCTCCCATCCAAGTACTAACCAGGCCCGACCCTGCTTAGCTTCCGAGATCAGACGAGTTCGGGCGTTCTCAAGGTGGTATGGCCGTAAGCAAAATCTGCTGCCAAAATTGGGCTATTTGAATGGTTAGAACATTAGGGTAGTAAACCATATAAAGCTTACTAGGTCTCCCATCCAACAATAAAGCTTACAGCACCTGGTATTCCCAGGCGGTCTCCCATCCAAGTACTAACCAGGCCCGACCCTGCTTAGCTTCCGAGATCAGACGAGTTCGGGCGTTCTCAAGGTGGTATGGCCGTAAGCAAAATCTGCTGCCAAAATTGGGCTTTTTGAATGGTTAGAACATTAGGGTAGTAAACCATATAAAGCTTACTAGGTCTCCCATCCAACAATAAAGCTTACAGCACCTGGTATTCCCAGGCGGTCTCCCATCCAAGTACTAACCAGGCCCGACCCTGCTTAGCTTCCGAGATCAGACGAGTTCGGGCGTTCTCAAGGTGGTATGGCCGTAAGCAAAATCTGCTGCCAAAATTGGGCTATTTGAATGGTTAGAACATTAGGGTAGTAAACCATATAAAGCTTACTAGGTGTCCCATCCAACAATAAAGCTTACAGCACCTGGTATTCCCAGGCGGTCTCCCATCCAAGTACTAACCAGGCCCGACCCTGCTTTGCTTCCGAGATCAGACGAGTTCGGGCGTTCTCAAGGTGGTATGGCCGTAAGCAAAATCTGCTGCCAAAATTGGGCTATTTGAATGGTTAGAACATTAGGGTAGTAAACCATATAAAGCTTACTAGGTCTCCCATCCAACAATAAAGCTTACAGCACCTGGTATTCCCAGGCGGTCTCCCATCCAAGTACTAACCAGGCCCGACCCTGCTTAGCTTCCGAGATCAGACGAGTTCGGGCGTTCTCAAGGTGGTATGGCCGTAAGCGAAATCTGCTGCCAAAATTGGGCTATTTGAATGGTTAGAACATTAGGGTAGTAAACCATATAAAGCTTACTAGGTCTCCCATCCAACAATAAAGCTTACAGCACCTGGTATTCCCAGGCGGTCTCCCATCCAAGTACTAACCAGGCCCGACCCTGCTTAGCTTCCGAGATCAGACGAGTTCGGGCGTTCTCAAGGTGGTATGGCCGTAAGCGAAATCTGCTGCCAAAATTGGGCTTTTTGAATGGTTAGAACATTAGGGTAGTAAACCATATAAAGCTTACTAGGTCTCCCATCCAACAATAAAGCTTACAGCACCTGGTATTCCCAGGCGGTCTCCCATCCAAGTACTAACCAGGCCCGACCCTGCTTAGCTTCCGAGATCAGACGAGTTCGGGCGTTCTCAAGGTGGTATGGCCGTAAGCAAAATCTGCTGCCAAAATTGGGCTTTTTGAATGGTTAGAACATTAGGGTAGTAAACCATATAAAGCTTACTAGGTCTCCCATCCAACAATAAAGCTTACAGCACCTGGTATTCCCAGGCGGTCTCCCATCCAAGTACTAACCAGGCCCGACCCTGCTTAGCTTCCGAGATCAGACGAGTTCGGGCGTTCTCAAGGTGGTATGGCCGTAAGCAAAATCTGCTGCCAAAATTGGGCTATTTGAATGGTTAGAACATTAGGGTAGTAAACCATATAAAGCTTACTAGGTCTCCCATCCAACAATAAAGCTTACAGCACCTGGTATTCCCAGGCGGTCTCCCATCCAAGTACTAACCAGGCCCGACCCTGCTTAGCTTCCGAGATCAGACGAGTTCGGGCGTTCTCAAGGTGGTATGGCCGTAAGCGAAATCTGCTGCCAAAATTGGGCTATTTGAAGAAAAAAAAAAGAGACTCTTTCAGGCTTTCTGAAGAAACTCAGAGACGATTTCAGGCATTTTGAGGGGGAAAAAAGACAATTTAGGATTTTTGAACCATTTCATTGACTCATTTTTTTTTTTTTTTTTTTTTTAAACAATAAAGCTTACAGCACCTGGTATTCCCAGGCGGTCTCCCATCCAAGTACTAACCAGGCCCGACCCTGCTTAGCTTCCGAGATCAGACGAGTTCGGGCGTTCTCAAGGTGGTATGGCCGTAAGCGAAATCTGCTGCCAAAATTGGGCTTTTTGAATGGTTAGAACATTAGGGTAGTAAACCATATAAAGCTTACTAGGTCTCCCATCCAACAATAAAGCTTACAGCACCTGGTATTCCCAGGCGGTCTCCCATCCAAGTACTAACCAGGCCCGACCCTGCTTAGCTTCCGAGATCAGACGAGTTCGGGCGTTCTCAAGGTGGTATGGCCGTAAGCAAAATCTGCTGCCAAAATTGGGCTTTTTGAATGGTTAGAACATTAGGGTAGTAAACCATATAAAGCTTACTAGGTCTCCCATCCAACAATAAAGCTTACAGCACCTGGTATTCCCAGGCGGTCTCCCATCCAAGTACTAACCAGGCCCGACCCTGCTTAGCTTCCGAGATCAGACGAGTTCGGGCGTTCTCAAGGTGGTATGGCCGTAAGCAAAATCTGCTGCCAAAATTGGGCTATTTGAATGGTTAGAACATTAGGGTAGTAAACCATATAAAGCTTACTAGGTCTCCCATCCAACAATAAAGCTTACAGCACCTGGTATTCCCAGGCGGTCTCCCATCCAAGTACTAACCAGGCCCGACCCTGCTTAGCTTCCGAGATCAGACGAGTTCGGGCGTTCTCAAGGTGGTATGGCCGTAAGCGAAATCTGCTGCCAAAATTGGGCTATTTGAAGAAAAAAAAAGAGACTCTTTCAGGCTTTCTGAAGAAACTCAGAGACGATTTCAGGCATTTTGAGGGGGAAAAAAGACAATTTAGGATTTTTGAACAATTTCATTGACTCTTTTTTTTTTTTTTTTTTTTTAAACAATAAAGCTTACAGCACCTGGTATTCCCAGGCGGTCTCCCATCCAAGTACTAACCAGGCCCGACCCTGCTTAGCTTCCGAGATCAGACGAGTTCGGGCGTTCTCAAGGTGGTATGGCCGTAAGCAAAATCTGCTGCCAAAATTGGGCTATTTGAATGGTTAGAACATTAGGGTAGTAAACCATATAAAGCTTACTAGGTCTCCCATCCAACAATAAAGCTTACAGCACCTGGTATTCCCAGGCGGTCTCCCATCCAAGTACTAACCAGGCCCGACCCTGCTTAGCTTCCGAGATCAGACGAGTTCGGGCGTTCTCAAGGTGGTATGGCCGTAAGCAAAATCTGCTGCCAAAATTGGGCTATTTGAATGGTTAGAACATTAGGGTAGTAAACCATATAAAGCTTACTAGGTCTCCCATCCAACAATAAAGCTTACAGCACCTGGTATTCCCAGGCGGTCTCCCATCCAAGTACTAACCAGGCCCGACCCTGCTTAGCTTCCGAGATCAGACGAGTTCGGGCGTTCTCAAGGTGGTATGGCCGTAAGCAAAATCTGCTGCCAAAATTGGGCTTTTTGAATGGTTAGAACATTAGGGTAGTAAACCATATAAAGCTTACTAGGTCTCCCATCCAACAATAAAGCTTACAGCACCTGGTATTCCCAGGCGGTCTCCCATCCAAGTACTAACCAGGCCCGACCCTGCTTAGCTTCCGAGATCAGACGAGTTCGGGCGTTCTCAAGGTGGTATGGCCGTAAGCAAAATCTGCTGCCAAAATTGGGCTATTTGAATGGTTAGAACATTAGGGTAGTAAACCATATAAAGCTTACTAGGTGTCCCATCCAACAATAAAGCTTACAGCACCTGGTATTCCCAGGCGGTCTCCCATCCAAGTACTAACCAGGCCCGACCCTGCTTTGCTTCCGAGATCAGACGAGTTCGGGCGTTCTCAAGGTGGTATGGCCGTAAGCAAAATCTGCTGCCAAAATTGGGCTATTTGAATGGTTAGAACATTAGGGTAGTAAACCATATAAAGCTTACTAGGTCTCCCATCCAACAATAAAGCTTACAGCACCTGGTATTCCCAGGCGGTCTCCCATCCAAGTACTAACCAGGCCCGACCCTGCTTAGCTTCCGAGATCAGACGAGTTCGGGCGTTCTCAAGGTGGTATGGCCGTAAGCGAAATCTGCTGCCAAAATTGGGCTATTTGAATGGTTAGAACATTAGGGTAGTAAACCATATAAAGCTTACTAGGTCTCCCATCCAACAATAAAGCTTACAGCACCTGGTATTCCCAGGCGGTCTCCCATCCAAGTACTAACCAGGCCCGACCCTGCTTAGCTTCCGAGATCAGACGAGTTCGGGCGTTCTCAAGGTGGTATGGCCGTAAGCGAAATCTGCTGCCAAAATTGGGCTTTTTGAATGGTTAGAACATTAGGGTAGTAAACCATATAAAGCTTACTAGGTCTCCCATCCAACAATAAAGCTTACAGCACCTGGTATTCCCAGGCGGTCTCCCATCCAAGTACTAACCAGGCCCGACCCTGCTTAGCTTCCGAGATCAGACGAGTTCGGGCGTTCTCAAGGTGGTATGGCCGTAAGCAAAATCTGCTGCCAAAATTGGGCTTTTTGAATGGTTAGAACATTAGGGTAGTAAACCATATAAAGCTTACTAGGTCTCCCATCCAACAATAAAGCTTACAGCACCTGGTATTCCCAGGCGGTCTCCCATCCAAGTACTAACCAGGCCCGACCCTGCTTAGCTTCCGAGATCAGACGAGTTCGGGCGTTCTCAAGGTGGTATGGCCGTAAGCAAAATCTGCTGCCAAAATTGGGCTATTTGAATGGTTAGAACATTAGGGTAGTAAACCATATAAAGCTTACTAGGTCTCCCATCCAACAATAAAGCTTACAGCACCTGGTATTCCCAGGCGGTCTCCCATCCAAGTACTAACCAGGCCCGACCCTGCTTAGCTTCCGAGATCAGACGAGTTCGGGCGTTCTCAAGGTGGTATGGCCGTAAGCGAAATCTGCTGCCAAAATTGGGCTATTTGAAGAAAAAAAAAAGAGACTCTTTCAGGCTTTCTGAAGAAACTCAGAGACGATTTCAGGCATTTTGAGGGGGAAAAAAGACAATTTAGGATTTTTGAACCATTTCATTGACTCATTTTTTTTTTTTTTTTTTTTTTAAACAATAAAGCTTACAGCACCTGGTATTCCCAGGCGGTCTCCCATCCAAGTACTAACCAGGCCCGACCCTGCTTAGCTTCCGAGATCAGACGAGTTCGGGCGTTCTCAAGGTGGTATGGCCGTAAGCAAAATCTGCTGCCAAAATTGGGCTTTTTGAATGGTTAGAACATTAGGGTAGTAAACCATATAAAGCTTACTAGGTCTCCCATCCAACAATAAAGCTTACAGCACCTGGTATTCCCAGGCGGTCTCCCATCCAAGTACTAACCAGGCCCGACCCTGCTTAGCTTCCGAGATCAGACGAGTTCGGGCGTTCTCAAGGTGGTATGGCCGTAAGCAAAATCTGCTGCCAAAATTGGGCTTTTTGAATGGTTAGAACATTAGGGTAGTAAACCATATAAAGCTTACTAGGTCTCCCATCCAACAATAAAGCTTACAGCACCTGGTATTCCCAGGCGGTCTCCCATCCAAGTACTAACCAGGCCCGACCCTGCTTAGCTTCCGAGATCAGACGAGTTCGGGCGTTCTCAAGGTGGTATGGCCGTAAGCAAAATCTGCTGCCAAAATTGGGCTATTTGAATGGTTAGAACATTAGGGTAGTAAACCATATAAAGCTTACTAGGTCTCCCATCCAACAATAAAGCTTACAGCACCTGGTATTCCCAGGCGGTCTCCCATCCAAGTACTAACCAGGCCCGACCCTGCTTAGCTTCCGAGATCAGACGAGTTCGGGCGTTCTCAAGGTGGTATGGCCGTAAGCGAAATCTGCTGCCAAAATTGGGCTATTTGAAGAAAAAAAAAGAGACTCTTTCAGGCTTTCTGAAGAAACTCAGAGACGATTTCAGGCATTTTGAGGGGGAAAAAAGACAATTTAGGATTTTTGAACTATTTCATTGACTCTTTTTTTTTTTTTTTTTTTTTAAACAATAAAGCTTACAGCACCTGGTATTCCCAGGCGGTCTCCCATCCAAGTACTAACCAGGCCCGACCCTGCTTAGCTTCCGAGATCAGACGAGTTCGGGCGTTCTCAAGGTGGTATGGCCGTAAGCAAAATCTGCTGCCAAAATTGGGCTATTTGAATGGTTAGAACATTAGGGTAGTAAACCATATAAAGCTTACTAGGTCTCCCATCCAACAATAAAGCTTACAGCACCTGGTATTCCCAGGCGGTCTCCCATCCAAGTACTAACCAGGCCCGACCCTGCTTAGCTTCCGAGATCAGACGAGTTCGGGCGTTCTCAAGGTGGTATGGCCGTAAGCAAAATCTGCTGCCAAAATTGGGCTATTTGAATGGTTAGAACATTAGGGTAGTAAACCATATAAAGCTTACTAGGTCTCCCATCCAACAATAAAGCTTACAGCACCTGGTATTCCCAGGCGGTCTCCCATCCAAGTACTAACCAGGCCCGACCCTGCTTAGCTTCCGAGATCAGACGAGTTCGGGCGTTCTCAAGGTGGTATGGCCGTAAGCAAAATCTGCTGCCAAAATTGGGCTTTTTGAATGGTTAGAACATTAGGGTAGTAAACCATATAAAGCTTACTAGGTCTCCCATCCAACAATAAAGCTTACAGCACCTGGTATTCCCAGGCGGTCTCCCATCCAAGTACTAACCAGGCCCGACCCTGCTTAGCTTCCGAGATCAGACGAGTTCGGGCGTTCTCAAGGTGGTATGGCCGTAAGCAAAATCTGCTGCCAAAATTGGGCTATTTGAATGGTTAGAACATTAGGGTAGTAAACCATATAAAGCTTACTAGGTGTCCCATCCAACAATAAAGCTTACAGCACCTGGTATTCCCAGGCGGTCTCCCATCCAAGTACTAACCAGGCCCGACCCTGCTTTGCTTCCGAGATCAGACGAGTTCGGGCGTTCTCAAGGTGGTATGGCCGTAAGCAAAATCTGCTGCCAAAATTGGGCTATTTGAATGGTTAGAACATTAGGGTAGTAAACCATATAAAGCTTACTAGGTCTCCCATCCAACAATAAAGCTTACAGCACCTGGTATTCCCAGGCGGTCTCCCATCCAAGTACTAACCAGGCCCGACCCTGCTTAGCTTCCGAGATCAGACGAGTTCGGGCGTTCTCAAGGTGGTATGGCCGTAAGCGAAATCTGCTGCCAAAATTGGGCTATTTGAATGGTTAGAACATTAGGGTAGTAAACCATATAAAGCTTACTAGGTCTCCCATCCAACAATAAAGCTTACAGCACCTGGTATTCCCAGGCGGTCTCCCATCCAAGTACTAACCAGGCCCGACCCTGCTTAGCTTCCGAGATCAGACGAGTTCGGGCGTTCTCAAGGTGGTATGGCCGTAAGCGAAATCTGCTGCCAAAATTGGGCTTTTTGAATGGTTAGAACATTAGGGTAGTAAACCATATAAAGCTTACTAGGTCTCCCATCCAACAATAAAGCTTACAGCACCTGGTATTCCCAGGCGGTCTCCCATCCAAGTACTAACCAGGCCCGACCCTGCTTAGCTTCCGAGATCAGACGAGTTCGGGCGTTCTCAAGGTGGTATGGCCGTAAGCAAAATCTGCTGCCAAAATTGGGCTTTTTGAATGGTTAGAACATTAGGGTAGTAAACCATATAAAGCTTACTAGGTCTCCCATCCAACAATAAAGCTTACAGCACCTGGTATTCCCAGGCGGTCTCCCATCCAAGTACTAACCAGGCCCGACCCTGCTTAGCTTCCGAGATCAGACGAGTTCGGGCGTTCTCAAGGTGGTATGGCCGTAAGCAAAATCTGCTGCCAAAATTGGGCTATTTGAATGGTTAGAACATTAGGGTAGTAAACCATATAAAGCTTACTAGGTCTCCCATCCAACAATAAAGCTTACAGCACCTGGTATTCCCAGGCGGTCTCCCATCCAAGTACTAACCAGGCCCGACCCTGCTTAGCTTCCGAGATCAGACGAGTTCGGGCGTTCTCAAGGTGGTATGGCCGTAAGCGAAATCTGCTGCCAAAATTGGGCTATTTGAAGAAAAAAAAAAGAGACTCTTTCAGGCTTTCTGAAGAAACTCAGAGACGATTTCAGGCATTTTGAGGGGGAAAAAAGACAATTTAGGATTTTTGAACCATTTCATTGACTCATTTTTTTTTTTTTTTTTTTTTTAAACAATAAAGCTTACAGCACCTGGTATTCCCAGGCGGTCTCCCATCCAAGTACTAACCAGGCCCGACCCTGCTTAGCTTCCGAGATCAGACGAGTTCGGGCGTTCTCAAGGTGGTATGGCCGTAAGCAAAATCTGCTGCCAAAATTGGGCTTTTTGAATGGTTAGAACATTAGGGTAGTAAACCATATAAAGCTTACTAGGTCTCCCATCCAACAATAAAGCTTACAGCACCTGGTATTCCCAGGCGGTCTCCCATCCAAGTACTAACCAGGCCCGACCCTGCTTAGCTTCCGAGATCAGACGAGTTCGGGCGTTCTCAAGGTGGTATGGCCGTAAGCAAAATCTGCTGCCAAAATTGGGCTTTTTGAATGGTTAGAACATTAGGGTAGTAAACCATATAAAGCTTACTAGGTCTCCCATCCAACAATAAAGCTTACAGCACCTGGTATTCCCAGGCGGTCTCCCATCCAAGTACTAACCAGGCCCGACCCTGCTTAGCTTCCGAGATCAGACGAGTTCGGGCGTTCTCAAGGTGGTATGGCCGTAAGCAAAATCTGCTGCCAAAATTGGGCTATTTGAATGGTTAGAACATTAGGGTAGTAAACCATATAAAGCTTACTAGGTCTCCCATCCAACAATAAAGCTTACAGCACCTGGTATTCCCAGGCGGTCTCCCATCCAAGTACTAACCAGGCCCGACCCTGCTTAGCTTCCGAGATCAGACGAGTTCGGGCGTTCTCAAGGTGGTATGGCCGTAAGCGAAATCTGCTGCCAAAATTGGGCTATTTGAAGAAAAAAAAAGAGACTCTTTCAGGCTTTCTGAAGAAACTCAGAGACGATTTCAGGCATTTTGAGGGGGAAAAAAGACAATTTAGGATTTTTGAACTATTTCATTGACTCTTTTTTTTTTTTTTTTTTTTTTAAACAATAAAGCTTACAGCACCTGGTATTCCCAGGCGGTCTCCCATCCAAGTACTAACCAGGCCCGACCCTGCTTAGCTTCCGAGATCAGACGAGTTCGGGCGTTCTCAAGGTGGTATGGCCGTAAGCAAAATCTGCTGCCAAAATTGGGCTATTTGAATGGTTAGAACATTAGGGTAGTAAACCATATAAAGCTTACTAGGTCTCCCATCCAACAATAAAGCTTACAGCACCTGGTATTCCCAGGCGGTCTCCCATCCAAGTACTAACCAGGCCCGACCCTGCTTAGCTTCCGAGATCAGACGAGTTCGGGCGTTCTCAAGGTGGTATGGCCGTAAGCAAAATCTGCTGCCAAAATTGGGCTATTTGAATGGTTAGAACATTAGGGTAGTAAACCATATAAAGCTTACTAGGTCTCCCATCCAACAATAAAGCTTACAGCACCTGGTATTCCCAGGCGGTCTCCCATCCAAGTACTAACCAGGCCCGACCCTGCTTAGCTTCCGAGATCAGACGAGTTCGGGCGTTCTCAAGGTGGTATGGCCGTAAGCGAAATCTGCTGCCAAAATTGGGCTATTTGAAGAAAAAAAAAAGAGACTCTTTCAGGCTTTCTGAAGAAACTCAGAGACGATTTCAGGCATTTTGAGGGGGAAAAAAGACAATTTAGGATTTTTGAACCATTTCATTGACTCTTTTTTTTTTTTTTTTTTTTTTTAAACAATAAAGCTTACAGCACCTGGTATTCCCAGGCGGTCTCCCATCCAAGTACTAACCAGGCCCGACCCTGCTTAGCTTCCGAGATCAGACGAGTTCGGGCGTTCTCAAGGTGGTATGGCCGTAAGCAAAATCTGCTGCCAAAATTGGGCTTTTTGAATGGTTAGAACATTAGGGTAGTAAACCATATAAAGCTTACTAGGTGTCCCATCCAACAATAAAGCTTACAGCACCTGGTATTCCCAGGCGGTCTCCCATCCAAGTACTAACCAGGCCCGACCCTGCTTTGCTTCCGAGATCAGACGAGTTCGGGCGTTCTCAAGGTGGTATGGCCGTAAGCAAAATCTGCTGCCAAAATTGGGCTATTTGAATGGTTAGAACATTAGGGTAGTAAACCATATAAAGCTTACTAGGTCTCCCATCCAACAATAAAGCTTACAGCACCTGGTATTCCCAGGCGGTCTCCCATCCAAGTACTAACCAGGCCCGACCCTGCTTAGCTTCCGAGATCAGACGAGTTCGGGCGTTCTCAAGGTGGTATGGCCGTAAGCGAAATCTGCTGCCAAAATTGGGCTATTTGAATGGTTAGAACATTAGGGTAGTAAACCATATAAAGCTTACTAGGTCTCCCATCCAACAATAAAGCTTACAGCACCTGGTATTCCCAGGCGGTCTCCCATCCAAGTACTAACCAGGCCCGACCCTGCTTAGCTTCCGAGATCAGACGAGTTCGGGCGTTCTCAAGGTGGTATGGCCGTAAGCGAAATCTGCTGCCAAAATTGGGCTATTTGAAGAAAAAAAAAGAGACTCTTTCAGGCTTTCTGAAGAAACTCAGAGACGATTTCAGGCATTTTGAGGGGGAAAAAAGACAATTTAGGATTTTTGAACTATTTCATTGACTCTTTTTTTTTTTTTTTTTTTTTTAAACAATAAAGCTTACAGCACCTGGTATTCCCAGGCGGTCTCCCATCCAAGTACTAACCAGGCCCGACCCTGCTTAGCTTCCGAGATCAGACGAGTTCGGGCGTTCTCAAGGTGGTATGGCCGTAAGCAAAATCTGCTGCCAAAATTGGGCTATTTGAATGGTTAGAACATTAGGGTAGTAAACCATATAAAGCTTACTAGGTCTCCCATCCAACAATAAAGCTTACAGCACCTGGTATTCCCAGGCGGTCTCCCATCCAAGTACTAACCAGGCCCGACCCTGCTTAGCTTCCGAGATCAGACGAGTTCGGGCGTTCTCAAGGTGGTATGGCCGTAAGCAAAATCTGCTGCCAAAATTGGGCTATTTGAATGGTTAGAACATTAGGGTAGTAAACCATATAAAGCTTACTAGGTCTCCCATCCAACAATAAAGCTTACAGCACCTGGTATTCCCAGGCGGTCTCCCATCCAAGTACTAACCAGGCCCGACCCTGCTTAGCTTCCGAGATCAGACGAGTTCGGGCGTTCTCAAGGTGGTATGGCCGTAAGCAAAATCTGCTGCCAAAATTGGGCTTTTTGAATGGTTAGAACATTAGGGTAGTAAACCATATAAAGCTTACTAGGTCTCCCATCCAACAATAAAGCTTACAGCACCTGGTATTCCCAGGCGGTCTCCCATCCAAGTACTAACCAGGCCCGACCCTGCTTAGCTTCCGAGATCAGACGAGTTCGGGCGTTCTCAAGGTGGTATGGCCGTAAGCAAAATCTGCTGCCAAAATTGGGCTATTTGAATGGTTAGAACATTAGGGTAGTAAACCATATAAAGCTTACTAGGTGTCCCATCCAACAATAAAGCTTACAGCACCTGGTATTCCCAGGCGGTCTCCCATCCAAGTACTAACCAGGCCCGACCCTGCTTTGCTTCCGAGATCAGACGAGTTCGGGCGTTCTCAAGGTGGTATGGCCGTAAGCAAAATCTGCTGCCAAAATTGGGCTATTTGAATGGTTAGAACATTAGGGTAGTAAACCATATAAAGCTTACTAGGTCTCCCATCCAACAATAAAGCTTACAGCACCTGGTATTCCCAGGCGGTCTCCCATCCAAGTACTAACCAGGCCCGACCCTGCTTAGCTTCCGAGATCAGACGAGTTCGGGCGTTCTCAAGGTGGTATGGCCGTAAGCGAAATCTGCTGCCAAAATTGGGCTATTTGAATGGTTAGAACATTAGGGTAGTAAACCATATAAAGCTTACTAGGTCTCCCATCCAACAATAAAGCTTACAGCACCTGGTATTCCCAGGCGGTCTCCCATCCAAGTACTAACCAGGCCCGACCCTGCTTAGCTTCCGAGATCAGACGAGTTCGGGCGTTCTCAAGGTGGTATGGCCGTAAGCGAAATCTGCTGCCAAAATTGGGCTTTTTGAATGGTTAGAACATTAGGGTAGTAAACCATATAAAGCTTACTAGGTCTCCCATCCAACAATAAAGCTTACAGCACCTGGTATTCCCAGGCGGTCTCCCATCCAAGTACTAACCAGGCCCGACCCTGCTTAGCTTCCGAGATCAGACGAGTTCGGGCGTTCTCAAGGTGGTATGGCCGTAAGCAAAATCTGCTGCCAAAATTGGGCTTTTTGAATGGTTAGAACATTAGGGTAGTAAACCATATAAAGCTTACTAGGTCTCCCATCCAACAATAAAGCTTACAGCACCTGGTATTCCCAGGCGGTCTCCCATCCAAGTACTAACCAGGCCCGACCCTGCTTAGCTTCCGAGATCAGACGAGTTCGGGCGTTCTCAAGGTGGTATGGCCGTAAGCAAAATCTGCTGCCAAAATTGGGCTATTTGAATGGTTAGAACATTAGGGTAGTAAACCATATAAAGCTTACTAGGTCTCCCATCCAACAATAAAGCTTACAGCACCTGGTATTCCCAGGCGGTCTCCCATCCAAGTACTAACCAGGCCCGACCCTGCTTAGCTTCCGAGATCAGACGAGTTCGGGCGTTCTCAAGGTGGTATGGCCGTAAGCGAAATCTGCTGCCAAAATTGGGCTATTTGAAGAAAAAAAAAAGAGACTCTTTCAGGCTTTCTGAAGAAACTCAGAGACGATTTCAGGCATTTTGAGGGGGAAAAAAGACAATTTAGGATTTTTGAACCATTTCATTGACTCATTTTTTTTTTTTTTTTTTTTTTAAACAATAAAGCTTACAGCACCTGGTATTCCCAGGCGGTCTCCCATCCAAGTACTAACCAGGCCCGACCCTGCTTAGCTTCCGAGATCAGACGAGTTCGGGCGTTCTCAAGGTGGTATGGCCGTAAGCGAAATCTGCTGCCAAAATTGGGCTTTTTGAATGGTTAGAACATTAGGGTAGTAAACCATATAAAGCTTACTAGGTCTCCCATCCAACAATAAAGCTTACAGCACCTGGTATTCCCAGGCGGTCTCCCATCCAAGTACTAACCAGGCCCGACCCTGCTTAGCTTCCGAGATCAGACGAGTTCGGGCGTTCTCAAGGTGGTATGGCCGTAAGCAAAATCTGCTGCCAAAATTGGGCTTTTTGAATGGTTAGAACATTAGGGTAGTAAACCATATAAAGCTTACTAGGTCTCCCATCCAACAATAAAGCTTACAGCACCTGGTATTCCCAGGCGGTCTCCCATCCAAGTACTAACCAGGCCCGACCCTGCTTAGCTTCCGAGATCAGACGAGTTCGGGCGTTCTCAAGGTGGTATGGCCGTAAGCAAAATCTGCTGCCAAAATTGGGCTATTTGAATGGTTAGAACATTAGGGTAGTAAACCATATAAAGCTTACTAGGTCTCCCATCCAACAATAAAGCTTACAGCACCTGGTATTCCCAGGCGGTCTCCCATCCAAGTACTAACCAGGCCCGACCCTGCTTAGCTTCCGAGATCAGACGAGTTCGGGCGTTCTCAAGGTGGTATGGCCGTAAGCGAAATCTGCTGCCAAAATTGGGCTATTTGAAGAAAAAAAAAGAGACTCTTTCAGGCTTTCTGAAGAAACTCAGAGACGATTTCAGGCATTTTGAGGGGGAAAAAAGACAATTTAGGATTTTTGAACAATTTCATTGACTCTTTTTTTTTTTTTTTTTTTTTAAACAATAAAGCTTACAGCACCTGGTATTCCCAGGCGGTCTCCCATCCAAGTACTAACCAGGCCCGACCCTGCTTAGCTTCCGAGATCAGACGAGTTCGGGCGTTCTCAAGGTGGTATGGCCGTAAGCAAAATCTGCTGCCAAAATTGGGCTATTTGAATGGTTAGAACATTAGGGTAGTAAACCATATAAAGCTTACTAGGTCTCCCATCCAACAATAAAGCTTACAGCACCTGGTATTCCCAGGCGGTCTCCCATCCAAGTACTAACCAGGCCCGACCCTGCTTAGCTTCCGAGATCAGACGAGTTCGGGCGTTCTCAAGGTGGTATGGCCGTAAGCAAAATCTGCTGCCAAAATTGGGCTATTTGAATGGTTAGAACATTAGGGTAGTAAACCATATAAAGCTTACTAGGTCTCCCATCCAACAATAAAGCTTACAGCACCTGGTATTCCCAGGCGGTCTCCCATCCAAGTACTAACCAGGCCCGACCCTGCTTAGCTTCCGAGATCAGACGAGTTCGGGCGTTCTCAAGGTGGTATGGCCGTAAGCAAAATCTGCTGCCAAAATTGGGCTTTTTGAATGGTTAGAACATTAGGGTAGTAAACCATATAAAGCTTACTAGGTCTCCCATCCAACAATAAAGCTTACAGCACCTGGTATTCCCAGGCGGTCTCCCATCCAAGTACTAACCAGGCCCGACCCTGCTTAGCTTCCGAGATCAGACGAGTTCGGGCGTTCTCAAGGTGGTATGGCCGTAAGCAAAATCTGCTGCCAAAATTGGGCTATTTGAATGGTTAGAACATTAGGGTAGTAAACCATATAAAGCTTACTAGGTGTCCCATCCAACAATAAAGCTTACAGCACCTGGTATTCCCAGGCGGTCTCCCATCCAAGTACTAACCAGGCCCGACCCTGCTTTGCTTCCGAGATCAGACGAGTTCGGGCGTTCTCAAGGTGGTATGGCCGTAAGCAAAATCTGCTGCCAAAATTGGGCTATTTGAATGGTTAGAACATTAGGGTAGTAAACCATATAAAGCTTACTAGGTCTCCCATCCAACAATAAAGCTTACAGCACCTGGTATTCCCAGGCGGTCTCCCATCCAAGTACTAACCAGGCCCGACCCTGCTTAGCTTCCGAGATCAGACGAGTTCGGGCGTTCTCAAGGTGGTATGGCCGTAAGCGAAATCTGCTGCCAAAATTGGGCTATTTGAATGGTTAGAACATTAGGGTAGTAAACCATATAAAGCTTACTAGGTCTCCCATCCAACAATAAAGCTTACAGCACCTGGTATTCCCAGGCGGTCTCCCATCCAAGTACTAACCAGGCCCGACCCTGCTTAGCTTCCGAGATCAGACGAGTTCGGGCGTTCTCAAGGTGGTATGGCCGTAAGCGAAATCTGCTGCCAAAATTGGGCTTTTTGAATGGTTAGAACATTAGGGTAGTAAACCATATAAAGCTTACTAGGTCTCCCATCCAACAATAAAGCTTACAGCACCTGGTATTCCCAGGCGGTCTCCCATCCAAGTACTAACCAGGCCCGACCCTGCTTAGCTTCCGAGATCAGACGAGTTCGGGCGTTCTCAAGGTGGTATGGCCGTAAGCAAAATCTGCTGCCAAAATTGGGCTTTTTGAATGGTTAGAACATTAGGGTAGTAAACCATATAAAGCTTACTAGGTCTCCCATCCAACAATAAAGCTTACAGCACCTGGTATTCCCAGGCGGTCTCCCATCCAAGTACTAACCAGGCCCGACCCTGCTTAGCTTCCGAGATCAGACGAGTTCGGGCGTTCTCAAGGTGGTATGGCCGTAAGCAAAATCTGCTGCCAAAATTGGGCTATTTGAATGGTTAGAACATTAGGGTAGTAAACCATATAAAGCTTACTAGGTCTCCCATCCAACAATAAAGCTTACAGCACCTGGTATTCCCAGGCGGTCTCCCATCCAAGTACTAACCAGGCCCGACCCTGCTTAGCTTCCGAGATCAGACGAGTTCGGGCGTTCTCAAGGTGGTATGGCCGTAAGCGAAATCTGCTGCCAAAATTGGGCTATTTGAAGAAAAAAAAAAGAGACTCTTTCAGGCTTTCTGAAGAAACTCAGAGACGATTTCAGGCATTTTGAGGGGGAAAAAAGACAATTTAGGATTTTTGAACCATTTCATTGACTCATTTTTTTTTTTTTTTTTTTTTTAAACAATAAAGCTTACAGCACCTGGTATTCCCAGGCGGTCTCCCATCCAAGTACTAACCAGGCCCGACCCTGCTTAGCTTCCGAGATCAGACGAGTTCGGGCGTTCTCAAGGTGGTATGGCCGTAAGCAAAATCTGCTGCCAAAATTGGGCTTTTTGAATGGTTAGAACATTAGGGTAGTAAACCATATAAAGCTTACTAGGTCTCCCATCCAACAATAAAGCTTACAGCACCTGGTATTCCCAGGCGGTCTCCCATCCAAGTACTAACCAGGCCCGACCCTGCTTAGCTTCCGAGATCAGACGAGTTCGGGCGTTCTCAAGGTGGTATGGCCGTAAGCAAAATCTGCTGCCAAAATTGGGCTTTTTGAATGGTTAGAACATTAGGGTAGTAAACCATATAAAGCTTACTAGGTCTCCCATCCAACAATAAAGCTTACAGCACCTGGTATTCCCAGGCGGTCTCCCATCCAAGTACTAACCAGGCCCGACCCTGCTTAGCTTCCGAGATCAGACGAGTTCGGGCGTTCTCAAGGTGGTATGGCCGTAAGCAAAATCTGCTGCCAAAATTGGGCTATTTGAATGGTTAGAACATTAGGGTAGTAAACCATATAAAGCTTACTAGGTCTCCCATCCAACAATAAAGCTTACAGCACCTGGTATTCCCAGGCGGTCTCCCATCCAAGTACTAACCAGGCCCGACCCTGCTTAGCTTCCGAGATCAGACGAGTTCGGGCGTTCTCAAGGTGGTATGGCCGTAAGCGAAATCTGCTGCCAAAATTGGGCTATTTGAAGAAAAAAAAAGAGACTCTTTCAGGCTTTCTGAAGAAACTCAGAGACGATTTCAGGCATTTTGAGGGGGAAAAAAGACAATTTAGGATTTTTGAACTATTTCATTGACTCTTTTTTTTTTTTTTTTTTTTTTAAACAATAAAGCTTACAGCACCTGGTATTCCCAGGCGGTCTCCCATCCAAGTACTAACCAGGCCCGACCCTGCTTAGCTTCCGAGATCAGACGAGTTCGGGCGTTCTCAAGGTGGTATGGCCGTAAGCAAAATCTGCTGCCAAAATTGGGCTATTTGAATGGTTAGAACATTAGGGTAGTAAACCATATAAAGCTTACTAGGTCTCCCATCCAACAATAAAGCTTACAGCACCTGGTATTCCCAGGCGGTCTCCCATCCAAGTACTAACCAGGCCCGACCCTGCTTAGCTTCCGAGATCAGACGAGTTCGGGCGTTCTCAAGGTGGTATGGCCGTAAGCAAAATCTGCTGCCAAAATTGGGCTATTTGAATGGTTAGAACATTAGGGTAGTAAACCATATAAAGCTTACTAGGTCTCCCATCCAACAATAAAGCTTACAGCACCTGGTATTCCCAGGCGGTCTCCCATCCAAGTACTAACCAGGCCCGACCCTGCTTAGCTTCCGAGATCAGACGAGTTCGGGCGTTCTCAAGGTGGTATGGCCGTAAGCGAAATCTGCTGCCAAAATTGGGCTATTTGAAGAAAAAAAAAAGAGACTCTTTCAGGCTTTCTGAAGAAACTCAGAGACGATTTCAGGCATTTTGAGGGGGAAAAAAGACAATTTAGGATTTTTGAACCATTTCATTGACTCTTTTTTTTTTTTTTTTTTTTTTTAAACAATAAAGCTTACAGCACCTGGTATTCCCAGGCGGTCTCCCATCCAAGTACTAACCAGGCCCGACCCTGCTTAGCTTCCGAGATCAGACGAGTTCGGGCGTTCTCAAGGTGGTATGGCCGTAAGCAAAATCTGCTGCCAAAATTGGGCTTTTTGAATGGTTAGAACATTAGGGTAGTAAACCATATAAAGCTTACTAGGTGTCCCATCCAACAATAAAGCTTACAGCACCTGGTATTCCCAGGCGGTCTCCCATCCAAGTACTAACCAGGCCCGACCCTGCTTTGCTTCCGAGATCAGACGAGTTCGGGCGTTCTCAAGGTGGTATGGCCGTAAGCAAAATCTGCTGCCAAAATTGGGCTATTTGAATGGTTAGAACATTAGGGTAGTAAACCATATAAAGCTTACTAGGTCTCCCATCCAACAATAAAGCTTACAGCACCTGGTATTCCCAGGCGGTCTCCCATCCAAGTACTAACCAGGCCCGACCCTGCTTAGCTTCCGAGATCAGACGAGTTCGGGCGTTCTCAAGGTGGTATGGCCGTAAGCGAAATCTGCTGCCAAAATTGGGCTATTTGAATGGTTAGAACATTAGGGTAGTAAACCATATAAAGCTTACTAGGTCTCCCATCCAACAATAAAGCTTACAGCACCTGGTATTCCCAGGCGGTCTCCCATCCAAGTACTAACCAGGCCCGACCCTGCTTAGCTTCCGAGATCAGACGAGTTCGGGCGTTCTCAAGGTGGTATGGCCGTAAGCGAAATCTGCTGCCAAAATTGGGCTATTTGAAGAAAAAAAAAGAGACTCTTTCAGGCTTTCTGAAGAAACTCAGAGACGATTTCAGGCATTTTGAGGGGGAAAAAAGACAATTTAGGATTTTTGAACTATTTCATTGACTCTTTTTTTTTTTTTTTTTTTTTAAACAATAAAGCTTACAGCACCTGGTATTCCCAGGCGGTCTCCCATCCAAGTACTAACCAGGCCCGACCCTGCTTAGCTTCCGAGATCAGACGAGTTCGGGCGTTCTCAAGGTGGTATGGCCGTAAGCAAAATCTGCTGCCAAAATTGGGCTATTTGAATGGTTAGAACATTAGGGTAGTAAACCATATAAAGCTTACTAGGTCTCCCATCCAACAATAAAGCTTACAGCACCTGGTATTCCCAGGCGGTCTCCCATCCAAGTACTAACCAGGCCCGACCCTGCTTAGCTTCCGAGATCAGACGAGTTCGGGCGTTCTCAAGGTGGTATGGCCGTAAGCAAAATCTGCTGCCAAAATTGGGCTATTTGAATGGTTAGAACATTAGGGTAGTAAACCATATAAAGCTTACTAGGTCTCCCATCCAACAATAAAGCTTACAGCACCTGGTATTCCCAGGCGGTCTCCCATCCAAGTACTAACCAGGCCCGACCCTGCTTAGCTTCCGAGATCAGACGAGTTCGGGCGTTCTCAAGGTGGTATGGCCGTAAGCAAAATCTGCTGCCAAAATTGGGCTTTTTGAATGGTTAGAACATTAGGGTAGTAAACCATATAAAGCTTACTAGGTCTCCCATCCAACAATAAAGCTTACAGCACCTGGTATTCCCAGGCGGTCTCCCATCCAAGTACTAACCAGGCCCGACCCTGCTTAGCTTCCGAGATCAGACGAGTTCGGGCGTTCTCAAGGTGGTATGGCCGTAAGCAAAATCTGCTGCCAAAATTGGGCTATTTGAATGGTTAGAACATTAGGGTAGTAAACCATATAAAGCTTACTAGGTGTCCCATCCAACAATAAAGCTTACAGCACCTGGTATTCCCAGGCGGTCTCCCATCCAAGTACTAACCAGGCCCGACCCTGCTTTGCTTCCGAGATCAGACGAGTTCGGGCGTTCTCAAGGTGGTATGGCCGTAAGCAAAATCTGCTGCCAAAATTGGGCTATTTGAATGGTTAGAACATTAGGGTAGTAAACCATATAAAGCTTACTAGGTCTCCCATCCAACAATAAAGCTTACAGCACCTGGTATTCCCAGGCGGTCTCCCATCCAAGTACTAACCAGGCCCGACCCTGCTTAGCTTCCGAGATCAGACGAGTTCGGGCGTTCTCAAGGTGGTATGGCCGTAAGCGAAATCTGCTGCCAAAATTGGGCTATTTGAATGGTTAGAACATTAGGGTAGTAAACCATATAAAGCTTACTAGGTCTCCCATCCAACAATAAAGCTTACAGCACCTGGTATTCCCAGGCGGTCTCCCATCCAAGTACTAACCAGGCCCGACCCTGCTTAGCTTCCGAGATCAGACGAGTTCGGGCGTTCTCAAGGTGGTATGGCCGTAAGCGAAATCTGCTGCCAAAATTGGGCTTTTTGAATGGTTAGAACATTAGGGTAGTAAACCATATAAAGCTTACTAGGTCTCCCATCCAACAATAAAGCTTACAGCACCTGGTATTCCCAGGCGGTCTCCCATCCAAGTACTAACCAGGCCCGACCCTGCTTAGCTTCCGAGATCAGACGAGTTCGGGCGTTCTCAAGGTGGTATGGCCGTAAGCAAAATCTGCTGCCAAAATTGGGCTTTTTGAATGGTTAGAACATTAGGGTAGTAAACCATATAAAGCTTACTAGGTCTCCCATCCAACAATAAAGCTTACAGCACCTGGTATTCCCAGGCGGTCTCCCATCCAAGTACTAACCAGGCCCGACCCTGCTTAGCTTCCGAGATCAGACGAGTTCGGGCGTTCTCAAGGTGGTATGGCCGTAAGCAAAATCTGCTGCCAAAATTGGGCTATTTGAATGGTTAGAACATTAGGGTAGTAAACCATATAAAGCTTACTAGGTCTCCCATCCAACAATAAAGCTTACAGCACCTGGTATTCCCAGGCGGTCTCCCATCCAAGTACTAACCAGGCCCGACCCTGCTTAGCTTCCGAGATCAGACGAGTTCGGGCGTTCTCAAGGTGGTATGGCCGTAAGCGAAATCTGCTGCCAAAATTGGGCTATTTGAAGAAAAAAAAAAGAGACTCTTTCAGGCTTTCTGAAGAAACTCAGAGACGATTTCAGGCATTTTGAGGGGGAAAAAAGACAATTTAGGATTTTTGAACCATTTCATTGACTCATTTTTTTTTTTTTTTTTTTTTTAAACAATAAAGCTTACAGCACCTGGTATTCCCAGGCGGTCTCCCATCCAAGTACTAACCAGGCCCGACCCTGCTTAGCTTCCGAGATCAGACGAGTTCGGGCGTTCTCAAGGTGGTATGGCCGTAAGCGAAATCTGCTGCCAAAATTGGGCTTTTTGAATGGTTAGAACATTAGGGTAGTAAACCATATAAAGCTTACTAGGTCTCCCATCCAACAATAAAGCTTACAGCACCTGGTATTCCCAGGCGGTCTCCCATCCAAGTACTAACCAGGCCCGACCCTGCTTAGCTTCCGAGATCAGACGAGTTCGGGCGTTCTCAAGGTGGTATGGCCGTAAGCAAAATCTGCTGCCAAAATTGGGCTTTTTGAATGGTTAGAACATTAGGGTAGTAAACCATATAAAGCTTACTAGGTCTCCCATCCAACAATAAAGCTTACAGCACCTGGTATTCCCAGGCGGTCTCCCATCCAAGTACTAACCAGGCCCGACCCTGCTTAGCTTCCGAGATCAGACGAGTTCGGGCGTTCTCAAGGTGGTATGGCCGTAAGCAAAATCTGCTGCCAAAATTGGGCTATTTGAATGGTTAGAACATTAGGGTAGTAAACCATATAAAGCTTACTAGGTCTCCCATCCAACAATAAAGCTTACAGCACCTGGTATTCCCAGGCGGTCTCCCATCCAAGTACTAACCAGGCCCGACCCTGCTTAGCTTCCGAGATCAGACGAGTTCGGGCGTTCTCAAGGTGGTATGGCCGTAAGCGAAATCTGCTGCCAAAATTGGGCTATTTGAAGAAAAAAAAAGAGACTCTTTCAGGCTTTCTGAAGAAACTCAGAGACGATTTCAGGCATTTTGAGGGGGAAAAAAGACAATTTAGGATTTTTGAACAATTTCATTGACTCTTTTTTTTTTTTTTTTTTTTTAAACAATAAAGCTTACAGCACCTGGTATTCCCAGGCGGTCTCCCATCCAAGTACTAACCAGGCCCGACCCTGCTTAGCTTCCGAGATCAGACGAGTTCGGGCGTTCTCAAGGTGGTATGGCCGTAAGCAAAATCTGCTGCCAAAATTGGGCTATTTGAATGGTTAGAACATTAGGGTAGTAAACCATATAAAGCTTACTAGGTCTCCCATCCAACAATAAAGCTTACAGCACCTGGTATTCCCAGGCGGTCTCCCATCCAAGTACTAACCAGGCCCGACCCTGCTTAGCTTCCGAGATCAGACGAGTTCGGGCGTTCTCAAGGTGGTATGGCCGTAAGCAAAATCTGCTGCCAAAATTGGGCTATTTGAATGGTTAGAACATTAGGGTAGTAAACCATATAAAGCTTACTAGGTCTCCCATCCAACAATAAAGCTTACAGCACCTGGTATTCCCAGGCGGTCTCCCATCCAAGTACTAACCAGGCCCGACCCTGCTTAGCTTCCGAGATCAGACGAGTTCGGGCGTTCTCAAGGTGGTATGGCCGTAAGCAAAATCTGCTGCCAAAATTGGGCTTTTTGAATGGTTAGAACATTAGGGTAGTAAACCATATAAAGCTTACTAGGTCTCCCATCCAACAATAAAGCTTACAGCACCTGGTATTCCCAGGCGGTCTCCCATCCAAGTACTAACCAGGCCCGACCCTGCTTAGCTTCCGAGATCAGACGAGTTCGGGCGTTCTCAAGGTGGTATGGCCGTAAGCAAAATCTGCTGCCAAAATTGGGCTATTTGAATGGTTAGAACATTAGGGTAGTAAACCATATAAAGCTTACTAGGTGTCCCATCCAACAATAAAGCTTACAGCACCTGGTATTCCCAGGCGGTCTCCCATCCAAGTACTAACCAGGCCCGACCCTGCTTTGCTTCCGAGATCAGACGAGTTCGGGCGTTCTCAAGGTGGTATGGCCGTAAGCAAAATCTGCTGCCAAAATTGGGCTATTTGAATGGTTAGAACATTAGGGTAGTAAACCATATAAAGCTTACTAGGTCTCCCATCCAACAATAAAGCTTACAGCACCTGGTATTCCCAGGCGGTCTCCCATCCAAGTACTAACCAGGCCCGACCCTGCTTAGCTTCCGAGAT
>NW_028297295.1:412500-442500 GCF_988280905.1 Pimephales promelas
GTAAGCAAAATCTGCTGCCAAAATTGGGCTATTTGAATGGTTAGAACATTAGGGTAGTAAACCATATAAAGCTTACTAGGTCTCCCATCCAACAATAAAGCTTACAGCACCTGGTATTCCCAGGCGGTCTCCCATCCAAGTACTAACCAGGCCCGACCCTGCTTAGCTTCCGAGATCAGACGAGTTCGGGCGTTCTCAAGGTGGTATGGCCGTAAGCGAAATCTGCTGCCAAAATTGGGCTATTTGAAGAAAAAAAAAGAGACTCTTTCAGGCTTTCTGAAGAAACTCAGAGACGATTTCAGGCATTTTGAGGGGGAAAAAAGACAATTTAGGATTTTTGAACAATTTCATTGACTCTTTTTTTTTTTTTTTTTTTTTAAACAATAAAGCTTACAGCACCTGGTATTCCCAGGCGGTCTCCCATCCAAGTACTAACCAGGCCCGACCCTGCTTAGCTTCCGAGATCAGACGAGTTCGGGCGTTCTCAAGGTGGTATGGCCGTAAGCAAAATCTGCTGCCAAAATTGGGCTATTTGAATGGTTAGAACATTAGGGTAGTAAACCATATAAAGCTTACTAGGTCTCCCATCCAACAATAAAGCTTACAGCACCTGGTATTCCCAGGCGGTCTCCCATCCAAGTACTAACCAGGCCCGACCCTGCTTAGCTTCCGAGATCAGACGAGTTCGGGCGTTCTCAAGGTGGTATGGCCGTAAGCAAAATCTGCTGCCAAAATTGGGCTATTTGAATGGTTAGAACATTAGGGTAGTAAACCATATAAAGCTTACTAGGTCTCCCATCCAACAATAAAGCTTACAGCACCTGGTATTCCCAGGCGGTCTCCCATCCAAGTACTAACCAGGCCCGACCCTGCTTAGCTTCCGAGATCAGACGAGTTCGGGCGTTCTCAAGGTGGTATGGCCGTAAGCAAAATCTGCTGCCAAAATTGGGCTTTTTGAATGGTTAGAACATTAGGGTAGTAAACCATATAAAGCTTACTAGGTCTCCCATCCAACAATAAAGCTTACAGCACCTGGTATTCCCAGGCGGTCTCCCATCCAAGTACTAACCAGGCCCGACCCTGCTTAGCTTCCGAGATCAGACGAGTTCGGGCGTTCTCAAGGTGGTATGGCCGTAAGCAAAATCTGCTGCCAAAATTGGGCTATTTGAATGGTTAGAACATTAGGGTAGTAAACCATATAAAGCTTACTAGGTGTCCCATCCAACAATAAAGCTTACAGCACCTGGTATTCCCAGGCGGTCTCCCATCCAAGTACTAACCAGGCCCGACCCTGCTTTGCTTCCGAGATCAGACGAGTTCGGGCGTTCTCAAGGTGGTATGGCCGTAAGCAAAATCTGCTGCCAAAATTGGGCTATTTGAATGGTTAGAACATTAGGGTAGTAAACCATATAAAGCTTACTAGGTCTCCCATCCAACAATAAAGCTTACAGCACCTGGTATTCCCAGGCGGTCTCCCATCCAAGTACTAACCAGGCCCGACCCTGCTTAGCTTCCGAGATCAGACGAGTTCGGGCGTTCTCAAGGTGGTATGGCCGTAAGCGAAATCTGCTGCCAAAATTGGGCTATTTGAATGGTTAGAACATTAGGGTAGTAAACCATATAAAGCTTACTAGGTCTCCCATCCAACAATAAAGCTTACAGCACCTGGTATTCCCAGGCGGTCTCCCATCCAAGTACTAACCAGGCCCGACCCTGCTTAGCTTCCGAGATCAGACGAGTTCGGGCGTTCTCAAGGTGGTATGGCCGTAAGCGAAATCTGCTGCCAAAATTGGGCTTTTTGAATGGTTAGAACATTAGGGTAGTAAACCATATAAAGCTTACTAGGTCTCCCATCCAACAATAAAGCTTACAGCACCTGGTATTCCCAGGCGGTCTCCCATCCAAGTACTAACCAGGCCCGACCCTGCTTAGCTTCCGAGATCAGACGAGTTCGGGCGTTCTCAAGGTGGTATGGCCGTAAGCAAAATCTGCTGCCAAAATTGGGCTTTTTGAATGGTTAGAACATTAGGGTAGTAAACCATATAAAGCTTACTAGGTCTCCCATCCAACAATAAAGCTTACAGCACCTGGTATTCCCAGGCGGTCTCCCATCCAAGTACTAACCAGGCCCGACCCTGCTTAGCTTCCGAGATCAGACGAGTTCGGGCGTTCTCAAGGTGGTATGGCCGTAAGCAAAATCTGCTGCCAAAATTGGGCTATTTGAATGGTTAGAACATTAGGGTAGTAAACCATATAAAGCTTACTAGGTCTCCCATCCAACAATAAAGCTTACAGCACCTGGTATTCCCAGGCGGTCTCCCATCCAAGTACTAACCAGGCCCGACCCTGCTTAGCTTCCGAGATCAGACGAGTTCGGGCGTTCTCAAGGTGGTATGGCCGTAAGCGAAATCTGCTGCCAAAATTGGGCTATTTGAAGAAAAAAAAAAGAGACTCTTTCAGGCTTTCTGAAGAAACTCAGAGACGATTTCAGGCATTTTGAGGGGGAAAAAAGACAATTTAGGATTTTTGAACCATTTCATTGACTCATTTTTTTTTTTTTTTTTTTTTTAAACAATAAAGCTTACAGCACCTGGTATTCCCAGGCGGTCTCCCATCCAAGTACTAACCAGGCCCGACCCTGCTTAGCTTCCGAGATCAGACGAGTTCGGGCGTTCTCAAGGTGGTATGGCCGTAAGCAAAATCTGCTGCCAAAATTGGGCTTTTTGAATGGTTAGAACATTAGGGTAGTAAACCATATAAAGCTTACTAGGTCTCCCATCCAACAATAAAGCTTACAGCACCTGGTATTCCCAGGCGGTCTCCCATCCAAGTACTAACCAGGCCCGACCCTGCTTAGCTTCCGAGATCAGACGAGTTCGGGCGTTCTCAAGGTGGTATGGCCGTAAGCAAAATCTGCTGCCAAAATTGGGCTTTTTGAATGGTTAGAACATTAGGGTAGTAAACCATATAAAGCTTACTAGGTCTCCCATCCAACAATAAAGCTTACAGCACCTGGTATTCCCAGGCGGTCTCCCATCCAAGTACTAACCAGGCCCGACCCTGCTTAGCTTCCGAGATCAGACGAGTTCGGGCGTTCTCAAGGTGGTATGGCCGTAAGCAAAATCTGCTGCCAAAATTGGGCTATTTGAATGGTTAGAACATTAGGGTAGTAAACCATATAAAGCTTACTAGGTCTCCCATCCAACAATAAAGCTTACAGCACCTGGTATTCCCAGGCGGTCTCCCATCCAAGTACTAACCAGGCCCGACCCTGCTTAGCTTCCGAGATCAGACGAGTTCGGGCGTTCTCAAGGTGGTATGGCCGTAAGCGAAATCTGCTGCCAAAATTGGGCTATTTGAAGAAAAAAAAAGAGACTCTTTCAGGCTTTCTGAAGAAACTCAGAGACGATTTCAGGCATTTTGAGGGGGAAAAAAGACAATTTAGGATTTTTGAACTATTTCATTGACTCTTTTTTTTTTTTTTTTTTTTTTAAACAATAAAGCTTACAGCACCTGGTATTCCCAGGCGGTCTCCCATCCAAGTACTAACCAGGCCCGACCCTGCTTAGCTTCCGAGATCAGACGAGTTCGGGCGTTCTCAAGGTGGTATGGCCGTAAGCAAAATCTGCTGCCAAAATTGGGCTATTTGAATGGTTAGAACATTAGGGTAGTAAACCATATAAAGCTTACTAGGTCTCCCATCCAACAATAAAGCTTACAGCACCTGGTATTCCCAGGCGGTCTCCCATCCAAGTACTAACCAGGCCCGACCCTGCTTAGCTTCCGAGATCAGACGAGTTCGGGCGTTCTCAAGGTGGTATGGCCGTAAGCAAAATCTGCTGCCAAAATTGGGCTATTTGAATGGTTAGAACATTAGGGTAGTAAACCATATAAAGCTTACTAGGTCTCCCATCCAACAATAAAGCTTACAGCACCTGGTATTCCCAGGCGGTCTCCCATCCAAGTACTAACCAGGCCCGACCCTGCTTAGCTTCCGAGATCAGACGAGTTCGGGCGTTCTCAAGGTGGTATGGCCGTAAGCGAAATCTGCTGCCAAAATTGGGCTATTTGAAGAAAAAAAAAAGAGACTCTTTCAGGCTTTCTGAAGAAACTCAGAGACGATTTCAGGCATTTTGAGGGGGAAAAAAGACAATTTAGGATTTTTGAACCATTTCATTGACTCTTTTTTTTTTTTTTTTTTTTTTTAAACAATAAAGCTTACAGCACCTGGTATTCCCAGGCGGTCTCCCATCCAAGTACTAACCAGGCCCGACCCTGCTTAGCTTCCGAGATCAGACGAGTTCGGGCGTTCTCAAGGTGGTATGGCCGTAAGCAAAATCTGCTGCCAAAATTGGGCTTTTTGAATGGTTAGAACATTAGGGTAGTAAACCATATAAAGCTTACTAGGTGTCCCATCCAACAATAAAGCTTACAGCACCTGGTATTCCCAGGCGGTCTCCCATCCAAGTACTAACCAGGCCCGACCCTGCTTTGCTTCCGAGATCAGACGAGTTCGGGCGTTCTCAAGGTGGTATGGCCGTAAGCAAAATCTGCTGCCAAAATTGGGCTATTTGAATGGTTAGAACATTAGGGTAGTAAACCATATAAAGCTTACTAGGTCTCCCATCCAACAATAAAGCTTACAGCACCTGGTATTCCCAGGCGGTCTCCCATCCAAGTACTAACCAGGCCCGACCCTGCTTAGCTTCCGAGATCAGACGAGTTCGGGCGTTCTCAAGGTGGTATGGCCGTAAGCGAAATCTGCTGCCAAAATTGGGCTATTTGAATGGTTAGAACATTAGGGTAGTAAACCATATAAAGCTTACTAGGTCTCCCATCCAACAATAAAGCTTACAGCACCTGGTATTCCCAGGCGGTCTCCCATCCAAGTACTAACCAGGCCCGACCCTGCTTAGCTTCCGAGATCAGACGAGTTCGGGCGTTCTCAAGGTGGTATGGCCGTAAGCGAAATCTGCTGCCAAAATTGGGCTTTTTGAATGGTTAGAACATTAGGGTAGTAAACCATATAAAGCTTACTAGGTCTCCCATCCAACAATAAAGCTTACAGCACCTGGTATTCCCAGGCGGTCTCCCATCCAAGTACTAACCAGGCCCGACCCTGCTTAGCTTCCGAGATCAGACGAGTTCGGGCGTTCTCAAGGTGGTATGGCCGTAAGCAAAATCTGCTGCCAAAATTGGGCTTTTTGAATGGTTAGAACATTAGGGTAGTAAACCATATAAAGCTTACTAGGTCTCCCATCCAACAATAAAGCTTACAGCACCTGGTATTCCCAGGCGGTCTCCCATCCAAGTACTAACCAGGCCCGACCCTGCTTAGCTTCCGAGATCAGACGAGTTCGGGCGTTCTCAAGGTGGTATGGCCGTAAGCAAAATCTGCTGCCAAAATTGGGCTATTTGAATGGTTAGAACATTAGGGTAGTAAACCATATAAAGCTTACTAGGTCTCCCATCCAACAATAAAGCTTACAGCACCTGGTATTCCCAGGCGGTCTCCCATCCAAGTACTAACCAGGCCCGACCCTGCTTAGCTTCCGAGATCAGACGAGTTCGGGCGTTCTCAAGGTGGTATGGCCGTAAGCGAAATCTGCTGCCAAAATTGGGCTATTTGAAGAAAAAAAAAAAGAGACTCTTTCAGGCTTTCTGAAGAAACTCAGAGACGATTTCAGGCATTTTGAGGGGGAAAAAAGACAATTTAGGATTTTTGAACCATTTCATTGACTCTTATTTTTTTTTTTTTTTTTTTAAACAATAAAGCTTACAGCACCTGGTATTCCCAGGCGGTCTCCCATCCAAGTACTAACCAGGCCCGACCCTGCTTAGCTTCCGAGATCAGACGAGTTCGGGCGTTCTCAAGGTGGTATGGCCGTAAGCAAAATCTGCTGCCAAAATTGGGCTATTTGAATGGTTAGAACATTAGGGTAGTAAACCATATAAAGCTTACTAGGTCTCCCATCCAACAATAAAGCTTACAGCACCTGGTATTCCCAGGCGGTCTCCCATCCAAGTACTAACCAGGCCCGACCCTGCTTAGCTTCCGAGATCAGACGAGTTCGGGCGTTCTCAAGGTGGTATGGCCGTAAGCAAAATCTGCTGCCAAAATTGGGCTATTTGAATGGTTAGAACATTAGGGTAGTAAACCATATAAAGCTTGCTAGGTCTCCCATCCAACAATAAAGCTTACAGCACCTGGTATTCCCAGGCGGTCTCCCATCCAAGTACTAACCAGGCCCGACCCTGCTTAGCTTCCGAGATCAGACGAGTTCGGGCGTTCTCAAGGTGGTATGGCCGTAAGCAAAATCTGCTGCCAAAATTGGGCTTTTTGAATGGTTAGAACATTAGGGTAGTAAACCATATAAAGCTTACTAGGTCTCCCATCCAACAATAAAGCTTACAGCACCTGGTATTCCCAGGCGGTCTCCCATCCAAGTACTAACCAGGCCCGACCCTGCTTAGCTTCCGAGATCAGACGAGTTCGGGCGTTCTCAAGGTGGTATGGCCGTAAGCAAAATCTGCTGCCAAAATTGGGCTATTTGAATGGTTAGAACATTAGGGTAGTAAACCATATAAAGCTTACTAGGTGTCCCATCCAACAATAAAGCTTACAGCACCTGGTATTCCCAGGCGGTCTCCCATCCAAGTACTAACCAGGCCCGACCCTGCTTTGCTTCCGAGATCAGACGAGTTCGGGCGTTCTCAAGGTGGTATGGCCGTAAGCAAAATCTGCTGCCAAAATTGGGCTATTTGAATGGTTAGAACATTAGGGTAGTAAACCATATAAAGCTTACTAGGTCTCCCATCCAACAATAAAGCTTACAGCACCTGGTATTCCCAGGCGGTCTCCCATCCAAGTACTAACCAGGCCCGACCCTGCTTAGCTTCCGAGATCAGACGAGTTCGGGCGTTCTCAAGGTGGTATGGCCGTAAGCGAAATCTGCTGCCAAAATTGGGCTATTTGAATGGTTAGAACATTAGGGTAGTAAACCATATAAAGCTTACTAGGTCTCCCATCCAACAATAAAGCTTACAGCACCTGGTATTCCCAGGCGGTCTCCCATCCAAGTACTAACCAGGCCCGACCCTGCTTAGCTTCCGAGATCAGACGAGTTCGGGCGTTCTCAAGGTGGTATGGCCGTAAGCGAAATCTGCTGCCAAAATTGGGCTTTTTGAATGGTTAGAACATTAGGGTAGTAAACCATATAAAGCTTACTAGGTCTCCCATCCAACAATAAAGCTTACAGCACCTGGTATTCCCAGGCGGTCTCCCATCCAAGTACTAACCAGGCCCGACCCTGCTTAGCTTCCGAGATCAGACGAGTTCGGGCGTTCTCAAGGTGGTATGGCCGTAAGCAAAATCTGCTGCCAAAATTGGGCTTTTTGAATGGTTAGAACATTAGGGTAGTAAACCATATAAAGCTTACTAGGTCTCCCATCCAACAATAAAGCTTACAGCACCTGGTATTCCCAGGCGGTCTCCCATCCAAGTACTAACCAGGCCCGACCCTGCTTAGCTTCCGAGATCAGACGAGTTCGGGCGTTCTCAAGGTGGTATGGCCGTAAGCAAAATCTGCTGCCAAAATTGGGCTATTTGAATGGTTAGAACATTAGGGTAGTAAACCATATAAAGCTTACTAGGTCTCCCATCCAACAATAAAGCTTACAGCACCTGGTATTCCCAGGCGGTCTCCCATCCAAGTACTAACCAGGCCCGACCCTGCTTAGCTTCCGAGATCAGACGAGTTCGGGCGTTCTCAAGGTGGTATGGCCGTAAGCGAAATCTGCTGCCAAAATTGGGCTATTTGAAGAAAAAAAAAAGAGACTCTTTCAGGCTTTCTGAAGAAACTCAGAGACGATTTCAGGCATTTTGAGGGGGAAAAAAGACAATTTAGGATTTTTGAACCATTTCATTGACTCATTTTTTTTTTTTTTTTTTTTTAAACAATAAAGCTTACAGCACCTGGTATTCCCAGGCGGTCTCCCATCCAAGTACTAACCAGGCCCGACCCTGCTTAGCTTCCGAGATCAGACGAGTTCGGGCGTTCTCAAGGTGGTATGGCCGTAAGCAAAATCTGCTGCCAAAATTGGGCTTTTTGAATGGTTAGAACATTAGGGTAGTAAACCATATAAAGCTTACTAGGTCTCCCATCCAACAATAAAGCTTACAGCACCTGGTATTCCCAGGCGGTCTCCCATCCAAGTACTAACCAGGCCCGACCCTGCTTAGCTTCCGAGATCAGACGAGTTCGGGCGTTCTCAAGGTGGTATGGCCGTAAGCAAAATCTGCTGCCAAAATTGGGCTTTTTGAATGGTTAGAACATTAGGGTAGTAAACCATATAAAGCTTACTAGGTCTCCCATCCAACAATAAAGCTTACAGCACCTGGTATTCCCAGGCGGTCTCCCATCCAAGTACTAACCAGGCCCGACCCTGCTTAGCTTCCGAGATCAGACGAGTTCGGGCGTTCTCAAGGTGGTATGGCCGTAAGCAAAATCTGCTGCCAAAATTGGGCTATTTGAATGGTTAGAACATTAGGGTAGTAAACCATATAAAGCTTACTAGGTCTCCCATCCAACAATAAAGCTTACAGCACCTGGTATTCCCAGGCGGTCTCCCATCCAAGTACTAACCAGGCCCGACCCTGCTTAGCTTCCGAGATCAGACGAGTTCGGGCGTTCTCAAGGTGGTATGGCCGTAAGCGAAATCTGCTGCCAAAATTGGGCTATTTGAAGAAAAAAAAAGAGACTCTTTCAGGCTTTCTGAAGAAACTCAGAGACGATTTCAGGCATTTTGAGGGGGAAAAAAGACAATTTAGGATTTTTGAACTATTTCATTGACTCTTTTTTTTTTTTTTTTTTTTTTAAACAATAAAGCTTACAGCACCTGGTATTCCCAGGCGGTCTCCCATCCAAGTACTAACCAGGCCCGACCCTGCTTAGCTTCCGAGATCAGACGAGTTCGGGCGTTCTCAAGGTGGTATGGCCGTAAGCAAAATCTGCTGCCAAAATTGGGCTATTTGAATGGTTAGAACATTAGGGTAGTAAACCATATAAAGCTTACTAGGTCTCCCATCCAACAATAAAGCTTACAGCACCTGGTATTCCCAGGCGGTCTCCCATCCAAGTACTAACCAGGCCCGACCCTGCTTAGCTTCCGAGATCAGACGAGTTCGGGCGTTCTCAAGGTGGTATGGCCGTAAGCAAAATCTGCTGCCAAAATTGGGCTATTTGAATGGTTAGAACATTAGGGTAGTAAACCATATAAAGCTTACTAGGTCTCCCATCCAACAATAAAGCTTACAGCACCTGGTATTCCCAGGCGGTCTCCCATCCAAGTACTAACCAGGCCCGACCCTGCTTAGCTTCCGAGATCAGACGAGTTCGGGCGTTCTCAAGGTGGTATGGCCGTAAGCGAAATCTGCTGCCAAAATTGGGCTATTTGAAGAAAAAAAAAAGAGACTCTTTCAGGCTTTCTGAAGAAACTCAGAGACGATTTCAGGCATTTTGAGGGGGAAAAAAGACAATTTAGGATTTTTGAACCATTTCATTGACTCTTTTTTTTTTTTTTTTTTTTTTTAAACAATAAAGCTTACAGCACCTGGTATTCCCAGGCGGTCTCCCATCCAAGTACTAACCAGGCCCGACCCTGCTTAGCTTCCGAGATCAGACGAGTTCGGGCGTTCTCAAGGTGGTATGGCCGTAAGCAAAATCTGCTGCCAAAATTGGGCTTTTTGAATGGTTAGAACATTAGGGTAGTAAACCATATAAAGCTTACTAGGTGTCCCATCCAACAATAAAGCTTACAGCACCTGGTATTCCCAGGCGGTCTCCCATCCAAGTACTAACCAGGCCCGACCCTGCTTTGCTTCCGAGATCAGACGAGTTCGGGCGTTCTCAAGGTGGTATGGCCGTAAGCAAAATCTGCTGCCAAAATTGGGCTATTTGAATGGTTAGAACATTAGGGTAGTAAACCATATAAAGCTTACTAGGTCTCCCATCCAACAATAAAGCTTACAGCACCTGGTATTCCCAGGCGGTCTCCCATCCAAGTACTAACCAGGCCCGACCCTGCTTAGCTTCCGAGATCAGACGAGTTCGGGCGTTCTCAAGGTGGTATGGCCGTAAGCGAAATCTGCTGCCAAAATTGGGCTATTTGAATGGTTAGAACATTAGGGTAGTAAACCATATAAAGCTTACTAGGTCTCCCATCCAACAATAAAGCTTACAGCACCTGGTATTCCCAGGCGGTCTCCCATCCAAGTACTAACCAGGCCCGACCCTGCTTAGCTTCCGAGATCAGACGAGTTCGGGCGTTCTCAAGGTGGTATGGCCGTAAGCGAAATCTGCTGCCAAAATTGGGCTATTTGAAGAAAAAAAAAGAGACTCTTTCAGGCTTTCTGAAGAAACTCAGAGACGATTTCAGGCATTTTGAGGGGGAAAAAAGACAATTTAGGATTTTTGAACTATTTCATTGACTCTTTTTTTTTTTTTTTTTTTTTTAAACAATAAAGCTTACAGCACCTGGTATTCCCAGGCGGTCTCCCATCCAAGTACTAACCAGGCCCGACCCTGCTTAGCTTCCGAGATCAGACGAGTTCGGGCGTTCTCAAGGTGGTATGGCCGTAAGCAAAATCTGCTGCCAAAATTGGGCTATTTGAATGGTTAGAACATTAGGGTAGTAAACCATATAAAGCTTACTAGGTCTCCCATCCAACAATAAAGCTTACAGCACCTGGTATTCCCAGGCGGTCTCCCATCCAAGTACTAACCAGGCCCGACCCTGCTTAGCTTCCGAGATCAGACGAGTTCGGGCGTTCTCAAGGTGGTATGGCCGTAAGCAAAATCTGCTGCCAAAATTGGGCTATTTGAATGGTTAGAACATTAGGGTAGTAAACCATATAAAGCTTACTAGGTCTCCCATCCAACAATAAAGCTTACAGCACCTGGTATTCCCAGGCGGTCTCCCATCCAAGTACTAACCAGGCCCGACCCTGCTTAGCTTCCGAGATCAGACGAGTTCGGGCGTTCTCAAGGTGGTATGGCCGTAAGCAAAATCTGCTGCCAAAATTGGGCTTTTTGAATGGTTAGAACATTAGGGTAGTAAACCATATAAAGCTTACTAGGTCTCCCATCCAACAATAAAGCTTACAGCACCTGGTATTCCCAGGCGGTCTCCCATCCAAGTACTAACCAGGCCCGACCCTGCTTAGCTTCCGAGATCAGACGAGTTCGGGCGTTCTCAAGGTGGTATGGCCGTAAGCAAAATCTGCTGCCAAAATTGGGCTATTTGAATGGTTAGAACATTAGGGTAGTAAACCATATAAAGCTTACTAGGTGTCCCATCCAACAATAAAGCTTACAGCACCTGGTATTCCCAGGCGGTCTCCCATCCAAGTACTAACCAGGCCCGACCCTGCTTTGCTTCCGAGATCAGACGAGTTCGGGCGTTCTCAAGGTGGTATGGCCGTAAGCAAAATCTGCTGCCAAAATTGGGCTATTTGAATGGTTAGAACATTAGGGTAGTAAACCATATAAAGCTTACTAGGTCTCCCATCCAACAATAAAGCTTACAGCACCTGGTATTCCCAGGCGGTCTCCCATCCAAGTACTAACCAGGCCCGACCCTGCTTAGCTTCCGAGATCAGACGAGTTCGGGCGTTCTCAAGGTGGTATGGCCGTAAGCGAAATCTGCTGCCAAAATTGGGCTATTTGAATGGTTAGAACATTAGGGTAGTAAACCATATAAAGCTTACTAGGTCTCCCATCCAACAATAAAGCTTACAGCACCTGGTATTCCCAGGCGGTCTCCCATCCAAGTACTAACCAGGCCCGACCCTGCTTAGCTTCCGAGATCAGACGAGTTCGGGCGTTCTCAAGGTGGTATGGCCGTAAGCGAAATCTGCTGCCAAAATTGGGCTTTTTGAATGGTTAGAACATTAGGGTAGTAAACCATATAAAGCTTACTAGGTCTCCCATCCAACAATAAAGCTTACAGCACCTGGTATTCCCAGGCGGTCTCCCATCCAAGTACTAACCAGGCCCGACCCTGCTTAGCTTCCGAGATCAGACGAGTTCGGGCGTTCTCAAGGTGGTATGGCCGTAAGCAAAATCTGCTGCCAAAATTGGGCTTTTTGAATGGTTAGAACATTAGGGTAGTAAACCATATAAAGCTTACTAGGTCTCCCATCCAACAATAAAGCTTACAGCACCTGGTATTCCCAGGCGGTCTCCCATCCAAGTACTAACCAGGCCCGACCCTGCTTAGCTTCCGAGATCAGACGAGTTCGGGCGTTCTCAAGGTGGTATGGCCGTAAGCAAAATCTGCTGCCAAAATTGGGCTATTTGAATGGTTAGAACATTAGGGTAGTAAACCATATAAAGCTTACTAGGTCTCCCATCCAACAATAAAGCTTACAGCACCTGGTATTCCCAGGCGGTCTCCCATCCAAGTACTAACCAGGCCCGACCCTGCTTAGCTTCCGAGATCAGACGAGTTCGGGCGTTCTCAAGGTGGTATGGCCGTAAGCGAAATCTGCTGCCAAAATTGGGCTATTTGAAGAAAAAAAAAAGAGACTCTTTCAGGCTTTCTGAAGAAACTCAGAGACGATTTCAGGCATTTTGAGGGGGAAAAAAGACAATTTAGGATTTTTGAACCATTTCATTGACTCATTTTTTTTTTTTTTTTTTTTAAACAATAAAGCTTACAGCACCTGGTATTCCCAGGCGGTCTCCCATCCAAGTACTAACCAGGCCCGACCCTGCTTAGCTTCCGAGATCAGACGAGTTCGGGCGTTCTCAAGGTGGTATGGCCGTAAGCGAAATCTGCTGCCAAAATTGGGCTTTTTGAATGGTTAGAACATTAGGGTAGTAAACCATATAAAGCTTACTAGGTCTCCCATCCAACAATAAAGCTTACAGCACCTGGTATTCCCAGGCGGTCTCCCATCCAAGTACTAACCAGGCCCGACCCTGCTTAGCTTCCGAGATCAGACGAGTTCGGGCGTTCTCAAGGTGGTATGGCCGTAAGCAAAATCTGCTGCCAAAATTGGGCTTTTTGAATGGTTAGAACATTAGGGTAGTAAACCATATAAAGCTTACTAGGTCTCCCATCCAACAATAAAGCTTACAGCACCTGGTATTCCCAGGCGGTCTCCCATCCAAGTACTAACCAGGCCCGACCCTGCTTAGCTTCCGAGATCAGACGAGTTCGGGCGTTCTCAAGGTGGTATGGCCGTAAGCAAAATCTGCTGCCAAAATTGGGCTATTTGAATGGTTAGAACATTAGGGTAGTAAACCATATAAAGCTTACTAGGTCTCCCATCCAACAATAAAGCTTACAGCACCTGGTATTCCCAGGCGGTCTCCCATCCAAGTACTAACCAGGCCCGACCCTGCTTAGCTTCCGAGATCAGACGAGTTCGGGCGTTCTCAAGGTGGTATGGCCGTAAGCGAAATCTGCTGCCAAAATTGGGCTATTTGAAGAAAAAAAAAGAGACTCTTTCAGGCTTTCTGAAGAAACTCAGAGACGATTTCAGGCATTTTGAGGGGGAAAAAAGACAATTTAGGATTTTTGAACAATTTCATTGACTCTTTTTTTTTTTTTTTTTTTTTAAACAATAAAGCTTACAGCACCTGGTATTCCCAGGCGGTCTCCCATCCAAGTACTAACCAGGCCCGACCCTGCTTAGCTTCCGAGATCAGACGAGTTCGGGCGTTCTCAAGGTGGTATGGCCGTAAGCAAAATCTGCTGCCAAAATTGGGCTATTTGAATGGTTAGAACATTAGGGTAGTAAACAATATAAAGCTTACTAGGTCTCCCATCCAACAATAAAGCTTACAGCACCTGGTATTCCCAGGCGGTCTCCCATCCAAGTACTAACCAGGCCCGACCCTGCTTAGCTTCCGAGATCAGACGAGTTCGGGCGTTCTCAAGGTGGTATGGCCGTAAGCAAAATCTGCTGCCAAAATTGGGCTATTTGAATGGTTAGAACATTAGGGTAGTAAACCATATAAAGCTTACTAGGTCTCCCATCCAACAATAAAGCTTACAGCACCTGTTATTCCCAGGCGGTCTCCCATCCAAGTACTAACCAGGCCCGACCCTGCTTAGCTTCCGAGATCAGACGAGTTCGGGCGTTCTCAAGGTGGTATGGCCGTAAGCAAAATCTGCTGCCAAAATTGGGCTTTTTGAATGGTTAGAACATTAGGGTAGTAAACCATATAAAGCTTACTAGGTCTCCCATCCAACAATAAAGCTTACAGCACCTGGTATTCCCAGGCGGTCTCCCATCCAAGTACTAACCAGGCCCGACCCTGCTTAGCTTCCGAGATCAGACGAGTTCGGGCGTTCTCAAGGTGGTATGGCCGTAAGCAAAATCTGCTGCCAAAATTGGGCTATTTGAATGGTTAGAACATTAGGGTAGTAAACCATATAAAGCTTACTAGGTGTCCCATCCAACAATAAAGCTTACAGCACCTGGTATTCCCAGGCGGTCTCCCATCCAAGTACTAACCAGGCCCGACCCTGCTTTGCTTCCGAGATCAGACGAGTTCGGGCGTTCTCAAGGTGGTATGGCCGTAAGCAAAATCTGCTGCCAAAATTGGGCTATTTGAATGGTTAGAACATTAGGGTAGTAAACCATATAAAGCTTACTAGGTCTCCCATCCAACAATAAAGCTTACAGCACCTGGTATTCCCAGGCGGTCTCCCATCCAAGTACTAACCAGGCCCGACCCTGCTTAGCTTCCGAGATCAGACGAGTTCGGGCGTTCTCAAGGTGGTATGGCCGTAAGCGAAATCTGCTGCCAAAATTGGGCTATTTGAATGGTTAGAACATTAGGGTAGTAAACCATATAAAGCTTACTAGGTCTCCCATCCAACAATAAAGCTTACAGCACCTGGTATTCCCAGGCGGTCTCCCATCCAAGTACTAACCAGGCCCGACCCTGCTTAGCTTCCGAGATCAGACGAGTTCGGGCGTTCTCAAGGTGGTATGGCCGTAAGCGAAATCTGCTGCCAAAATTGGGCTTTTTGAATGGTTAGAACATTAGGGTAGTAAACCATATAAAGCTTACTAGGTCTCCCATCCAACAATAAAGCTTACAGCACCTGGTATTCCCAGGCGGTCTCCCATCCAAGTACTAACCAGGCCCGACCCTGCTTAGCTTCCGAGATCAGACGAGTTCGGGCGTTCTCAAGGTGGTATGGCCGTAAGCAAAATCTGCTGCCAAAATTGGGCTTTTTGAATGGTTAGAACATTAGGGTAGTAAACCATATAAAGCTTACTAGGTCTCCCATCCAACAATAAAGCTTACAGCACCTGGTATTCCCAGGCGGTCTCCCATCCAAGTACTAACCAGGCCCGACCCTGCTTAGCTTCCGAGATCAGACGAGTTCGGGCGTTCTCAAGGTGGTATGGCCGTAAGCAAAATCTGCTGCCAAAATTGGGCTATTTGAATGGTTAGAACATTAGGGTAGTAAACCATATAAAGCTTACTAGGTCTCCCATCCAACAATAAAGCTTACAGCACCTGGTATTCCCAGGCGGTCTCCCATCCAAGTACTAACCAGGCCCGACCCTGCTTAGCTTCCGAGATCAGACGAGTTCGGGCGTTCTCAAGGTGGTATGGCCGTAAGCGAAATCTGCTGCCAAAATTGGGCTATTTGAAGAAAAAAAAAGAGACTCTTTCAGGCTTTCTGAAGAAACTCAGAGACGATTTCAGGCATTTTGAGGGGGAAAAAAGACAATTTAGGATTTTTGAACTATTTCATTGACTCTTTTTTTTTTTTTTTTTTTTTTAAACAATAAAGCTTACAGCACCTGGTATTCCCAGGCGGTCTCCCATCCAAGTACTAACCAGGCCCGACCCTGCTTAGCTTCCGAGATCAGACGAGTTCGGGCGTTCTCAAGGTGGTATGGCCGTAAGCAAAATCTGCTGCCAAAATTGGGCTATTTGAATGGTTAGAACATTAGGGTAGTAAACCATATAAAGCTTACTAGGTCTCCCATCCAACAATAAAGCTTACAGCACCTGGTATTCCCAGGCGGTCTCCCATCCAAGTACTAACCAGGCCCGACCCTGCTTAGCTTCCGAGATCAGACGAGTTCGGGCGTTCTCAAGGTGGTATGGCCGTAAGCAAAATCTGCTGCCAAAATTGGGCTATTTGAATGGTTAGAACATTAGGGTAGTAAACCATATAAAGCTTACTAGGTCTCCCATCCAACAATAAAGCTTACAGCACCTGGTATTCCCAGGCGGTCTCCCATCCAAGTACTAACCAGGCCCGACCCTGCTTAGCTTCCGAGATCAGACGAGTTCGGGCGTTCTCAAGGTGGTATGGCCGTAAGCAAAATCTGCTGCCAAAATTGGGCTTTTTGAATGGTTAGAACATTAGGGTAGTAAACCATATAAAGCTTACTAGGTCTCCCATCCAACAATAAAGCTTACAGCACCTGGTATTCCCAGGCGGTCTCCCATCCAAGTACTAACCAGGCCCGACCCTGCTTAGCTTCCGAGATCAGACGAGTTCGGGCGTTCTCAAGGTGGTATGGCCGTAAGCAAAATCTGCTGCCAAAATTGGGCTATTTGAATGGTTAGAACATTAGGGTAGTAAACCATATAAAGCTTACTAGGTCTCCCATCCAACAATAAAGCTTACAGCACCTGGTATTCCCAGGCGGTCTCCCATCCAAGTACTAACCAGGCCCGACCCTGCTTAGCTTCCGAGATCAGACGAGTTCGGGCGTTCTCAAGGTGGTATGGCCGTAAGCGAAATCTGCTGCCAAAATTGGGCTATTTGAAGAAAAAAAAAGAGACTCTTTCAGGCTTTCTGAAGAAACTCAGAGACGATTTCAGGCATTTTGAGGGGGAAAAAAGACAATTTAGGATTTTTGAACTATTTCATTGACTCTTTTTTTTTTTTTTTTTTTTTTAAACAATAAAGCTTACAGCACCTGGTATTCCCAGGCGGTCTCCCATCCAAGTACTAACCAGGCCCGACCCTGCTTAGCTTCCGAGATCAGACGAGTTCGGGCGTTCTCAAGGTGGTATGGCCGTAAGCAAAATCTGCTGCCAAAATTGGGCTATTTGAATGGTTAGAACATTAGGGTAGTAAACCATATAAAGCTTACTAGGTCTCCCATCCAACAATAAAGCTTACAGCACCTGGTATTCCCAGGCGGTCTCCCATCCAAGTACTAACCAGGCCCGACCCTGCTTAGCTTCCGAGATCAGACGAGTTCGGGCGTTCTCAAGGTGGTATGGCCGTAAGCAAAATCTGCTGCCAAAATTGGGCTATTTGAATGGTTAGAACATTAGGGTAGTAAACCATATAAAGCTTACTAGGTCTCCCATCCAACAATAAAGCTTACAGCACCTGGTATTCCCAGGCGGTCTCCCATCCAAGTACTAACCAGGCCCGACCCTGCTTAGCTTCCGAGATCAGACGAGTTCGGGCGTTCTCAAGGTGGTATGGCCGTAAGCGAAATCTGCTGCCAAAATTGGGCTATTTGAAGAAAAAAAAAAGAGACTCTTTCAGGCTTTCTGAAGAAACTCAGAGACGATTTCAGGCATTTTGAGGGGGAAAAAAGACAATTTAGGATTTTTGAACCATTTCATTGACTCTTTTTTTTTTTTTTTTTTTTTTTAAACAATAAAGCTTACAGCACCTGGTATTCCCAGGCGGTCTCCCATCCAAGTACTAACCAGGCCCGACCCTGCTTAGCTTCCGAGATCAGACGAGTTCGGGCGTTCTCAAGGTGGTATGGCCGTAAGCAAAATCTGCTGCCAAAATTGGGCTTTTTGAATGGTTAGAACATTAGGGTAGTAAACCATATAAAGCTTACTAGGTGTCCCATCCAACAATAAAGCTTACAGCACCTGGTATTCCCAGGCGGTCTCCCATCCAAGTACTAACCAGGCCCGACCCTGCTTTGCTTCCGAGATCAGACGAGTTCGGGCGTTCTCAAGGTGGTATGGCCGTAAGCAAAATCTGCTGCCAAAATTGGGCTATTTGAATGGTTAGAACATTAGGGTAGTAAACCATATAAAGCTTACTAGGTCTCCCATCCAACAATAAAGCTTACAGCACCTGGTATTCCCAGGCGGTCTCCCATCCAAGTACTAACCAGGCCCGACCCTGCTTAGCTTCCGAGATCAGACGAGTTCGGGCGTTCTCAAGGTGGTATGGCCGTAAGCGAAATCTGCTGCCAAAATTGGGCTATTTGAATGGTTAGAACATTAGGGTAGTAAACCATATAAAGCTTACTAGGTCTCCCATCCAACAATAAAGCTTACAGCACCTGGTATTCCCAGGCGGTCTCCCATCCAAGTACTAACCAGGCCCGACCCTGCTTAGCTTCCGAGATCAGACGAGTTCGGGCGTTCTCAAGGTGGTATGGCCGTAAGCGAAATCTGCTGCCAAAATTGGGCTTTTTGAATGGTTAGAACATTAGGGTAGTAAACCATATAAAGCTTACTAGGTCTCCCATCCAACAATAAAGCTTACAGCACCTGGTATTCCCAGGCGGTCTCCCATCCAAGTACTAACCAGGCCCGACCCTGCTTAGCTTCCGAGATCAGACGAGTTCGGGCGTTCTCAAGGTGGTATGGCCGTAAGCAAAATCTGCTGCCAAAATTGGGCTTTTTGAATGGTTAGAACATTAGGGTAGTAAACCATATAAAGCTTACTAGGTCTCCCATCCAACAATAAAGCTTACAGCACCTGGTATTCCCAGGCGGTCTCCCATCCAAGTACTAACCAGGCCCGACCCTGCTTAGCTTCCGAGATCAGACGAGTTCGGGCGTTCTCAAGGTGGTATGGCCGTAAGCAAAATCTGCTGCCAAAATTGGGCTATTTGAATGGTTAGAACATTAGGGTAGTAAACCATATAAAGCTTACTAGGTCTCCCATCCAACAATAAAGCTTACAGCACCTGGTATTCCCAGGCGGTCTCCCATCCAAGTACTAACCAGGCCCGACCCTGCTTAGCTTCCGAGATCAGACGAGTTCGGGCGTTCTCAAGGTGGTATGGCCGTAAGCGAAATCTGCTGCCAAAATTGGGCTATTTGAAGAAAAAAAAAAAGAGACTCTTTCAGGCTTTCTGAAGAAACTCAGAGACGATTTCAGGCATTTTGAGGGGGAAAAAAGACAATTTAGGATTTTTGAACCATTTCATTGACTCTTATTTTTTTTTTTTTTTTTTTAAACAATAAAGCTTACAGCACCTGGTATTCCCAGGCGGTCTCCCATCCAAGTACTAACCAGGCCCGACCCTGCTTAGCTTCCGAGATCAGACGAGTTCGGGCGTTCTCAAGGTGGTATGGCCGTAAGCAAAATCTGCTGCCAAAATTGGGCTTTTTGAATGGTTAGAACATTAGGGTAGTAAACCATATAAAGCTTACTAGGTCTCCCATCCAACAATAAAGCTTACAGCACCTGGTATTCCCAGGCGGTCTCCCATCCAAGTACTAACCAGGCCCGACCCTGCTTAGCTTCCGAGATCAGACGAGTTCGGGCGTTCTCAAGGTGGTATGGCCGTAAGCAAAATCTGCTGCCAAAATTGGGCTATTTGAATGGTTAGAACATTAGGGTAGTAAACCATATAAAGCTTACTAGGTCTCCCATCCAACAATAAAGCTTACAGCACCTGGTATTCCCAGGCGGTCTCCCATCCAAGTACTAACCAGGCCCGACCCTGCTTAGCTTCCGAGATCAGACGAGTTCGGGCGTTCTCAAGGTGGTATGGCCGTAAGCAAAATCTGCTGCCAAAATTGGGCTTTTTGAATGGTTAGAACATTAGGGTAGTAAACCATATAAAGCTTACTAGGTCTCCCATCCAACAATAAAGCTTACAGCACCTGGTATTCCCAGGCGGTCTCCCATCCAAGTACTAACCAGGCCCGACCCTGCTTAGCTTCCGAGATCAGACGAGTTCGGGCGTTCTCAAGGTGGTATGGCCGTAAGCAAAATCTGCTGCCAAAATTGGGCTATTTGAATGGTTAGAACATTAGGGTAGTAAACCATATAAAGCTTACTAGGTCTCCCATCCAACAATAAAGTTTACAGCACCTGGTATTCCCAGGCGGTCTCCCATCCAAGTACTAACCAGGCCCGACCCTGCTTAGCTTCCGAGATCAGACGAGTTCGGGCGTTCTCAAGGTGGTATGGCCGTAAGCAAAATCTGCTGCCAAAATTGGGCTATTTGAATGGTTAGAACATTAGGGTAGTAAACCATATAAAGCTTACTAGGTGTCCCATCCAACAATAAAGCTTACAGCACCTGGTATTCCCAGGCGGTCTCCCATCCAAGTACTAACCAGGCCCGACCCTGCTTTGCTTCCGAGATCAGACGAGTTCGGGCGTTCTCAAGGTGGTATGGCCGTAAGCAAAATCTGCTGCCAAAATTGGGCTATTTGAATGGTTAGAACATTAGGGTAGTAAACCATATAAAGCTTACTAGGTCTCCCATCCAACAATAAAGCTTACAGCACCTGGTATTCCCAGGCGGTCTCCCATCCAAGTACTAACCAGGCCCGACCCTGCTTAGCTTCCGAGATCAGACGAGTTCGGGCGTTCTCAAGGTGGTATGGCCGTAAGCGAAATCTGCTGCCAAAATTGGGCTATTTGAAGAAAAAAAAAAAGAGACTCTTTCAGGCTTTCTGAAGAAACTCAGAGACGATTTCAGGCATTTTGAGGGGGAAAAAAGACAATTTAGGATTTTTGAACCATTTCATTGACTCTTATTTTTTTTTTTTTTTTTTTTAAACAATAAAGCTTACAGCACCTGGTATTCCCAGGCGCACTCTCCTCTAAGTCCCTATACTGACCAATCATTGAGTGCCGTTGAGCAAGTTGAGGAGCTCAATCAACCAATCATTGAGCGCCGTTGAGCAGGCTGCTTCCTCAACCCACCAATCAGATGGCCTCATTGACTGACCGTGTCAAATGCATAATCGGAGTGACAAGAGTAAACAATCGCTGCTATCATCAGTGGACTGAGATCGGTGACAGCAAACAAGAGGTAAATTCAGTATATTCTCCAGTATATTCATATGCTTTCTAACAGTTCTTTTTCCGCATGGATTTACGTGCAGTAATTACAAAGTTATTAACTGTTAAAGTTTTAAAAGCATTAACGTTAATAGGGAAAATATAATCGCGCATCTACTAACATGAATAGTAAACTGTAGTAATTATGTATAGTCTTTGTAATGTTTTACTAAAAAAGTAAATGCTTTGAAAATACCCAAACACAACCAGGGCTGGGCATTAGGATTACTATCCAAATACAGGTAACGTTAGATGTTACCTATCACTAGTAACGCTAGGTCACCAGTTTGTCCTGTTGCAATTGACTACATACTGTACATTTAAATAGTTTAATAGGCCTGTTTTGTCCAGCTATCCTCTCCACTAATCTAAACTATTTTGTCTCATAGTAACTGATAAGCCATTAACAGTCAATAACATGTTAAAACACTGAAAACACAAGGCAAGCAAAAATATAGTCTAAAATGATAAAACCATTACCTTTTGAACTTTCAGCTAATCACATTAAATATCACATTAAAAGGTAAATCAGATAACATCCATAAAGATTACAGTACTTTTTTTTTTATTATTATTTCACACCTTTTTACTTCTAAGCAATAGTAATAGCAGTACTATTACTTGTGTACATGTTTTGCATCTCCTGGTCTTCCAGTGTTTAGTCCCCTGTGCAGTTTGGAAAGAAGAAACTAATCTGAATCTGTTTCTGTTTTATAACAACAGATAAAAAGCATGGATTTGGCGGGACACAAGTGCAGTGTATGTGACAGGAGTTTCTCAGTGAAGTCCAACCTGACTCGGCACATGCAGCTTCATGGTCCGAAGGAACATGTGTGTGAAGTGTGTGGGAAAAGCTTCTCACTGAAACAGCAGCTGAGCAGCCACCAAAAACAGCACCTGTATCCATGCATCCGTCTGTACAGGCAGGGAGAGGCCAAGCTGCAGTGTACGGATGCAGCTAAGAGTGTGGCAATGGGCCCCAGCAAAGCAGTAGACCCAGCTGTCTGGATTCAGAAAAGGCGGAGGCTGCTGCAAAGAAATCTGGAGGGGAAATGTGGAAAGGCCAGCTAGTTGTCACATTCGGCAAATATGCAGGCCAGTCTTTCAGGTGGCTGCTTGAAAATGATGTGGGCTGGGTCATATGGCTGCTGTCTGAATATTGCCAGAAGGGTGAGAAGAACGATCTCCTAAAATGGCAAAAGGAGCGATTGCTGCAGTATGCCAGAGAGTTTCCGCCTGTCACCTTCCATCTTGACAAACGCATGGAGGTAACTTTGACCCTTTAACTGAGATTAAATAATATTTACCTTTTTTATATTTAATTTATTTATATTTTTGTTTATTAAAAATTGAGTGCATGTGTAAATCAGTAAGGCACATGTAACGCACCTTCAATAGTAAAATCATCAATGTTTACTCTGCACAAAAGCTTGTGCTTTAGACATAGGAAGAGGTAACAGTATAAGTATTTGTGTTTATGTGGTACAATACAACTTTGTATGTGTTTTTCTACACTTTCTTTATTTTCTGCATGAACAGGAGTCAAGGAAAGACAAAGGAAAGAAGGCTGAATCTACCCTTTCTAAGTTCCAGCAGGATCCTGACTATGCCAGTGATGCTGAATTGTTGGCAGCTGCTGGTAATTAACACACCATAACTCTATTTTAAAATTCATAGAGCATTTTCTTTCTTACTGATGTATTTCAGACATCTGACTAAATACACTGCATACACAAATATCACACATTGTATGGCACTGATAATGACGACAGTAGGTTTAGTGTTTCACTTTCATTTTCAGCAGGATGAGGGATATTATCAAGCTAGCTGCCCTTTTTCAGTCTAACAGATTTAATGTCTAAATGATTTGTTGGCATTTAGATAACACATACAAAAATCAATTTAATTTGTAGATGTGATATGTTGGATTTTTTTTTTATTATATTACAATATTTTTTTTAACTATTGCCTATATTTTTGTAGCAACTCTAATGTATACTAAAATGTTTGTATCAAATATAATTTGTGTTCTCTAAAATAAGATCTGATAACATGGAAAATAGAAACAAACTTTGTTTATTGTGATAATGCTTGTGTTTGTCATTATATTTACATCTTAAGCAATGTGCTCAATACATTTTGTCTGATTTTTTCTACAGAGACTGTCCTTGAAGAGTCTGAGGTAGCGGTCTCCACACAGCTGACCACCTGGGGAGAGCTCACACCGGCCGTGAGTCAGGACTCTTCCCACAGCCTCAGCGCATCTCAGGGAAGAGCTTCTTCCCCTGTAGACACCTCTGCCTCTGGCTTCTTGCTGGAGGGCTGGCAGAAATACTGGGAGCATCCACCTCCATCTACACAAGCCAATGGTATAGCTCCTCCTAACATCAAGTGGCTGAAATATGATGAGATGTATGGTCTGTTTGAGAGACCTTCCAAGTACAAAAATGCCAAAGGAGAGATTGTGGAGAGAAGGCTTTTAAAGGAGAAGATGGAGTTCCACCCACCCCCAATTCCTACTTCTGTCAAAGGAGGACTGCCCAACATGATGGCCTTTTTCACCACCCCTGTCTTCTTCTGGCGCCCAGTTGGTGTGATGCAAGCCAAGATCCGCTGCCCTAGCTCCAACTGCCCTGCACCACCAGGTGAATACCTTGAGAAGAAAGGTTTTGGTAGTTATGCCAGGCAAGTGTGTGGGATGAAGTACAATTACACCTTGTTGACAGAGAAGCTGAAGTGTTCACATTGTGAAAAGATGAGGCGGGCAGTGAGTAAGACACATAATGACGCAGACAGTGAAGATGAGGACAGTCATCATGTTCAACAGTACATTTGGCTGGCACACAGTCCCAAGATCCTGATGAACTTGGCCCCGGCCATCAGAAGCATGTTTCCTGCCATACTGTGTGGGAAGCGTGCTATTGACAAAGGCGTGGTTACTCTTCTGAATGACAGGGTCAACAGTGTGTCCATGAGCAAAGTCCAGAGACTGCTGCAGCAGGGACATGATGAGTGGTATGTGGAGCGCCGTGACCTGTACCAGACTCTCTTGTACGAAGCCCACACAGCTGGATCTGCATCGTCTCAGAAGAGCATCCTGTCCTTTGTCAAACCTGCTGGTACTTACACCCCTCCTCTGCCCCGGACTCCCCTTCCTTCTGCCCGTGTGCTGAGGCGTGCACACATGATCATGGAGATGGAGAAGATGCCTGTGTACAGAGCCTCAATCCTCAGTGTGACTGGAGAAATCCTCTGCATTGATGGTACAAAAAAGGTATGTGTATTGTATCAATTCATGAAGTTAAGCAGACTTAATATTTACTTAGTCACTTTAAAGTGACTTGAGCCAGCTTATTGTTTTGAATTAGAGACTTTGGCCTCACTGTTCAGCTTTCAAATGTGATGTGATAATAAATATAAATAATATTGGGCAGACAGGTTATTGATAGAAACTATCAAATGAATGTTCTGCTTTGTATTTTCCAGGTCCTTAAGAAGATATATGGTGATGGCCAGGGCACCATGCAGTATATCACCAGTGTGCTGAACGAGTGGGGCCAGTTCTTGACCACGGTGGTGGTGGCAGCTGAGTCTGAGGGGTGCTACAGACGTATGGCCAAAGGTCTGATGGCCCGCTTTGAACGAGCTAGGGCTCCTGCACCAACTGCCATATATGCAGATAACAACTGTTGTCGGTAGGTTATAACACATCCATATACCCTGATAAAATGTGTCATTAAATTAATGTTAAAAAAAAGAAGAAAACACATGCTGAATTTATATTGTTTCAGTGACAGTGGTTCGTCCTTCCTGGAGAATCTGTTCGGGGGCTGGGTGCAGAAGGGCACTGTGGTCAGACTGGACATCCGACACTGGCTGCACCGCTGGGATGCTGTTGTCATCAAACAGAGCCATGCCAAGTATGGGGTGTTCATGAGTGCCCTGGCAGGTGCAGTGCTGGCCTACAACAAGGACGATATGATGCTCCTAATCCAGGCAGTCAGGAAGGGCAACCAGGAGTTGTACGCCAGTCTTTCAGATGAGGACATGATAGCCTTCCTCAAACCTCACCAGATCAGGTCCTATGTCAGACGGATCACCCGTGGGGTTGAGGTAAGTGTAAAATTAATCCATGTATAATCTTTATGTATAAGAAGCTCAAAACATTCTTCACTAAAATTAACTAAGTTGTCAGACTGCTATATTTCATTTAGAAAATACTTCCAATTATTGACACAATTTCACATTTTAAGCAATATAACTTTATAAAATAGATGTAAATGATTGTTACAGGAGACAGCTTCAGCAATTGACTCCATCATTACGGAGTTCAAGGGACCTGCAGGCCTTGACATTGATGGAATCCACCTTTTCAAATCAGCACAGGCAGTGGATTCTCACTGGGCAACTGCAAGCAAGCATCTTAGTTGTATGCAGGTGGGTAAACATTTTTGAACTAATCTTTGTATAATCATATAAACTCAAACTCACAGACACCATAATAAATTAGCAACTTATGTTTTATAGGACCCCCCTGGCATACAGCTGTATGTGTCAGTGAAGGTGGTGGTGCTGAATGGTGTCCGCCTGAACAAGTACAGGTGTCGGCGAGGCAGTAACTCCTTGGAGGGCTTGCACTCACACCTGTACAATGCCATTCCCTCACAGAGATGTGGAGTTATCCCATTCCAAGTAAGTATAAACAGCTTTAATATAAAAAAATATTGATTACACATCATTGTTCATAGGCATATTTTACCTGTATCCTCCCTGCTTTTGTGCTACCCTCTCCTCCTATGCTGTTCACATAGCATCAACTGGGTGTATGAGATGCACACATACTATTGCGGACAAAAGACAACTTGTATGTCAAGCAGCTGGGCAATGCCCACTTTGTAATCAAAATTAGTTTCTGATGTACAATAATGCATGAATGGTCATGTCTTTCAGGTGTATCTGATTGCGTTTGCTGTGCAGTGGAACAGCCGCATGGAATCACTCCGGGTTGCTGGTGGTCATGGCAGGCAGACGTGGTGTATGGACCCGCGGCAGATTCAGCGTCTGAATCAGCAGGCTGAGGTGCTCTTCGGTAAAGAGCATGTCCTCGAGCCCAACTTTGCCGCTCCAATGCCCTACCCTGCTGTATACAAGGACCCAGACGAGGAGGAGCTGCTTGGAGTAGAGTATGCCATGTGCCAGTCAACCAGCTTCACTGCAAGGGATTACTATGCCCAGCAAGGTACACAATCTTGCATTATAACAATATACATACATTAGGGGTGTAATGGTTCACAAAATTCCTTTCTTTACTGGATGTCTCAGCGCTTTGTAGTAACAGTGCATCAGCATCTCGAGTGCGCTTGCCATGCGCAACGCGCCTACATTTGAAATAATGAAATTTTGGTCGGCAGGAAAAATGGTCCAACGAACCGTTCTGTTTGAAAACAGTTTGACACGAATACGTGTATCGTTACACCCCTAACATACAGACTGAGTGGTCAAATAACTATAAATATCATGCATGTTCTATCCATGACAAGTATGGATGATGTAGTTAATTTTTATTTTACATAATATGAAACAAAAGAACTGCAGCATTGCCCTGTTGTATTAATTAGTCTACTGTTAGATGTTGTAACTGCCTAGACACACTGCTGATTAGTACATCACATATTTGCAGTTGAGGAAGAGCAGTCCCGTGAAGAAGAGGAGACGGCTGAACAAAGTGAGGACAAGCTGGCAGATGAGGGTGTGGACGTGGGTGCAGAGTCAGAGGATGATCCTATGGACACTGTCAGCGACAAACATGTCATCCTCACTCAATTAGAACAGGTGGAGGAGGAGGACAGTCCTGCTCTGCAGGATGTGCTCATGACCAAGAGCCATCTGCATCTTCCTGGGCTGGAGGAAGTGGAAGCCTTGGCCCTGCTCCTTTTAGAACTGGCAGACAACAGTGACCGTCACCTAGTGCCAGCTGACCTAAGGCTGAAGATTGGCACTGCAGTTGGTGCTCTGCATGAGCATGACAGGTCTGCAGCCAACTTTGTAAAAAGGTATGAGTCTAGGTGGGGTTACACCCTGTTTGGCAGATGCTTGGGAGCTGACACACCTGAGAACAGAGCAGCACAGAAGACAAAGTTTTCCTGGATGAGGTACCCTCAGGCAGCCCAGGTGACTGAGGATAGTCGTCTGTTGTACCTCATTATTAAGATGCTGAAAAACCGGCCACCAGCCAGTCGTCTCACCTCCCCCACTAAAATCACCAATGCAATCAAGGGCCAGTATAAAAGGATTGTAGACCGAGTCAGAGACGATCCCATCCTCAACGGTCTCTCCATTCCTCTGCCCAATCTGAATGCCAAGTCCATCTCTACATTCATGGCACGGGAAGAGAAGAAGGCTAACTACAGGGCAACAGTAATGCCAAAGGTGAAACCCCACCAAAGAGTGCTGTCAGAAGAACCAATGCCAGCAGCTCCCACTCTGCCAGAATCCCTACCAGCTCCAGATCGACCTCAGGTTCAGTACCAGAGCCTACGTCATACTGCTGGGAAAAGGCATGGTCAGAAGCGGAGGTAAGTTGTTCAGTTCTTCATTTCACAAGTATGTGACTTTACTATTTTATTACAATATGTGAACATGTCTGAATTTATCAGCTGAATGGTTTAAACTTAAACACAACAAACCATGTGAATTGATAGTCGTATAAATTATTTATCATGAATTATATCGCATGTATGATTTATTTTTGCAGGGTAGATGTGGAAGAGCCGGAGCTTGTGAACCGGCCCATTCAACCTAAACCCCCTGTGTACATCCCACCGAGAGCGTCAGCAGCACCTGTCCTGGTAGTGGTTCCTGCACAGCCACAGGGACCCTCCATGATGCTCTGTGGGGCATCCAGAAGTCAAGGCTTCATACCTTTCGCACCGCCTCCTGCGCTGACATCCAGACCAATCAAGCCTCATAAATCAATGAAGCCTTGTGGGGCCTGCCAAGTACCCCAGTGTGGTGGGCAGCGTAAGAGATACACACCCTCCAAAGACAAGGCAGCTGAAAGTAGCCAAAAAATATTTACTTATTGCCCAGCAACTAGGAAGTCCACCACTTCAGGTTTTGAAGGTGTTGTGTTCAACAGTTTTGAACACTTCAAAAGTGTTGTAGACGAGGAACTAAAAAAAAGTAAAAAATAATAACAAGTAGAGAGCCAGCCACATCTGTAACTACATCCCCCAAATCACAATAGCAGATTTCTGGGGTATGGTTTGGACCTAGTTTAGATTTTGCCCTAGTTTGGACATGATTTAGACCTGGTTCAATCCCAGTTGTACTTGCCTACAACCCCAATTCCAATGAAGTTGGGACATTGTGTAAAACGTAAATAATACCAGAATACAATGATTTGTAAATCCTTTTCAACCTATGTTACTTTTCAACCTATTTTCAATTGAATACACCACAAAGACAAGATATTTAATGTTCAAACTGATAAACTTTATTGTTTTTTGCAAATAGTCCCTCAATTTGAATTGGATGCCTACAACATGTTCCACCATCTATAAAACACATAACTATTTTCTCATTGTCTGCCATCAAATCAGACAGTGGGAAAAAAGATGTGTTTTTAGTGAATGTAAGTATCTGCTTAACATTGCATACTCATCCCCTTGTATATATTGTACGTATATTTTATATTGCTCAATGTGTACATGTATAAATCTTGTAAATATATATATAAATCCTGTACATAATAACTTATTAGTACATATTTTGCTATATTTTCTGCTACATTACTTAATAATTAATGTTAATTATATTCTGTTTACCTTGTTACCTGTGTTATTGTTGTGTTTATTTATTTCTGATATCTAGATATATATTGTTGAACAAATCCTATAAATAATAACTTATTAGTACCTATTCTACTATATTTTCTGCTAAATTACTTAATAATTAATGTTAATTCTATTCTGTTTACCTTGTTACTTGTGTTATTGTTATTATTGTTGTTTATTTATTTCTGATATGTAGATATATATTGTTGAACAAATAAAAAAAAAGAATGTTTCCAAATATATGATTCCTCCCCATTTGTCCAATAGATAGAGGTAAAGACTGTCACATGAAACTGTATTGAGTATAACAGAGGCTGAATTAAAGGTAAAGTCTTTTTCTAAAATCCCATTAAGGCCCTTTTATGTGTACATTTTACATGCTCCATACAGGGTGAATAGGGCCTATAGAGTGAATAATATATCTCAGATATGAGCAAATTACACTTTGTTCAAGAAGCTTAATATAGTTTCTTATATTTTTTCAGTGATCTTGTAAACACTGTAAATAAAAGTCTCAAGTTTATTTGTAAAGTGCATCCATTCATACTTCAAACAGATAAGAGCAAATACATTTGTTACATTACTTGTTTTTTATTGCTTTAATTGAAGCATTATGTTTGTAACATTACGTGACAGACATATTCTACTTAATAAAAGATAAAGTCAGAGATTCTAGTCTTAATGGTACGGAAGCCCTGAACCGCAACCTAAAAAAAAAAAAAAAAAGTCAGTAAAAAAAAAAAATCTTAAAAAAAAAAAAAAATCTTACAAAAAAAAAAATCTTACAAAAAAAGAAAATCTGTAAAAAAAAAAAAAAAAATCTAGCATTTCGAGATTAAAGTCGAAATGTTTCGAGATTAAAGTCGAAATGTTTCGAGATTAAAGTCGGAATGTTTCGAGATTAAAGTCGAAATGTTTCGAGATTAAAGTCGAAATGTTTCGAGATTAAAGTCGAAATGTTTCGAGATTAAAGTCGAAACATTGTGCAGTGCGCGTCCACTGGCTCAGAAGCGCGCGCGCGTGTGTGTGTGAAGTCGAACTGCCATGGATAAACACAAAATAGTAGCTTTTTACTTTTATCTGGGCTTTCAACAAAATT